>NC_035107.1:148866927-149166927 GCF_002204515.2 Aedes aegypti | reverse complement strand
TGCTAGTTTATCTTTTTGGTCTTTAAGTGCTATTATTCGACCAATTAAGCGTGTCAGTTGTATAATGCTAACATGCAGAGCGAATTAAAGTGCTATTTGGTTACTTGGGATGTACGAAAAAACGCAAAAATCTCAAGTGAAAAATAGTTATAGGGCGAGTCATTTCATAAAGCGTCTTTTCAGAAGATTGAGAACTTTCTTCAAAAATGTATTTGGAACCTATTGGTTGTGCGTAACGATGAAGAATGTGTCAAGAAGAAAAAAAAGTAGTATAGAGCCACATAGCCCTCTACCAATCATATAACTAAGTACTACAGGGTAATAAGAGTCATTGATGAAACTTCCTCTAAGTAAAAGGGATACTCGTGGATACTAATGACACTATCGACATTTACAACTACTAATGATGTATTTTGATTCCTACTTTTTTTCATCTGCCACCAGCTGCCACCCGAATAAATACACGGACCCGAAAAATGACTGATTTTTGCACTTAAACGGTTATAACTGCTTTTCCTTGATCCTTAGAAGACTAGTGTCTTCTAGAGAATGATTCATTTTGACTGTTTACATAATTTTGTAGAACATTGTTGCTACCGGAAACTTCGTATTTTCAAAATATCGGAGAAAAACTAGTTTTAGGGGGTCGTTCATAAAATACTCCCGTATTTTGGAAATGCGGCTGAATACACACTAGGTGTCTTTGGCAAAGTTGTTTGTATTTGAATTATCTACAACTTTGCCGATGACATCATATTTAAAGATCGTCATCTCAAAAAAAAATATTTTCGCAGCGCCGCCCGTGGCAAAGTTGCGAACTAACATTTACCGCCAATATATGCGCTATATTTTTAGAAATTTTTTGTCCGAAGACACCATTCCGAAAAAATCACGTTCAAAGGTGCTACAGCATTAAGTTCACGATTTCGGCCGATCGAAATACTGTGTAGCCTGGACTCGAATGGACCGTGGTTTCGAGGTCCAAGTTTTCTTTACCAGCCGGAAGAACGGTGGACAAATCAAGAAGCGGTAGAAGCGAATACTCCTGAAGAGGTACGGGCGTGTCATCTGCTTCACGACATTTCGATAGTCGATGGTCGATGTGTCGCGCATTTCCCGTTGGAAGGTGTTGGTCAGGGCGGTTGCATGCGTCTACCGGTTCATATCCAACTGCGACCGGAAGAGCAAGGGTCTGGCGATCGAAGCGGTTCCGGCAACACCTAGAGTGCGCAGTTTGGTGAAGAGAACCATACCGGCGGTGGCAGTTCCACTAAAGCGAGAAGAGCATCAGCGAGCGGAAGCCTATCTTTGGCGGTCGGCACAGGTCGATTCTTACGAGGAAGAAGTGAAGACTATGGTGAAGAACCGTGAAGTATCACGCAGCGAGTGGCAACCGATCGAGAAGTGCAGCAGTCTGTACAGCGACAGCCCGTTTTTAGACGATGATGGTGTACTGAGGATGGAAGGCAGAGCAGCACAGGGTTCGTTCCTCCCTTTCGAACTCCGGTTTCCGGTTATTCTACCGAAAAAGCATCCCATTACCCGGAAGTTGCTGGAATATTACCATCAGCAAGCGGCGCACGCGAATTCGGAGACTGTGGTCAACGAGGTCCGACAGCGTTTTCGGATTCCGAATCTCCGAGCGGAATTAAAGGCGGTGGTGTAGGCTTGCTTGTGGTGTAAGACAAGGAAATGCGCTCCAAAGGTTCCTCGGATGGCACCTCTCCCAGTAGCGCGAATTACTCCTGGGTGGAGGCCATTCAGCTTCACCGGCGTGGACTATTGCGGTCCGATCATGGTCACGGTTGGGCGAAGATCCGAAAAGCGTTGGATCTGCCTATTTACGTGCCTCACAACGAGAGCGATTCACCTGGAAGTGGCACACAGCTTGACGACGCAGGCGTGTCTGATGGCGATTCGACGTTTTGTGTGTCGCAGAGGCAAACCGGTCGAACTCTATTCCGACAACGGGACAAATTTCCAGGGAGCGAGCAAGGAGGTAATCAAGGGGTGGATCACTTTTCCAATGTACATTTAATGTGCATCAACTTGCATCAAATGCATTTTTTCTTCATTTACATCAACTTATCCATGACCTTTCATGACATCCCCGTATCATCATAGCAACATGTTGTTTGCTATGAAAAAAGTGAAAAGTTGTTACGTTTCGTATATTTTGATCCTGTTCAAACTTCAATAATCAATCAATTAATGAATATTGCAGCTGTTATTTAACATAAAATTCATTTCTTCTAGGTCTTCATTTCAATTTGAGCAGATATGATGCCACCCAGCCGATTTTTTCAATATTTTGTTAAAGGCATGTCAACTTCAAAAGCTTTGTGAAGGACGGTCTAATTATTCGTATGGCGTTATACAGTTCCAAAGACAAGATTATTAACCAATCATAAATATGTATTTAATAAAAGCAATTTCTTGAAAAATGTATAATTATGTATGAAACTTTCAATACTTAACTTGACTCTTTCCAACTCCCACATCTTACATGTAGCTGGTATTCTGATAATATATGGCTTATTTTGGATTAACTTTTGCATGTAAGATATCTGCAAATATTCTGACCATAAATATTTTGTATTTCTTTCACTACCATTGGGCTGTGCAGCACTTAACCAAAGACAAATTAACCCTTAATTTGCATATAATGAGTCCGCAGAAGACACCGACTCGGTTGGATGCAATCATGCATATTTTTTCGGATTCCCGTACTTGTAAAAACTACTCCAGTAATCCAGTGTTAAACGAAATGTGCACTATTAAACAGGAAACTGAATGCCCTACAGCTGTGAAAGCGAATTTCTCAGTCTATGAATCAGTTCTCCAATGTCGCTGTTCGTCATAGAAAAAGAAATGTTATTCGTAACGACCTTCGTTTTATGGATTGTTATCTGGTGTTCATCGTAAAATCACGTAAATTAATACTACAAAAATTGTTCATGATTCACTTTATATTTGAATCGCGTGTTATATTTAAGTTTACCCATACGTTAGGTGTGGCTCCTTAATCCAGGCTGTTAATTTTTGATTGTTCACTGATCCTGTAATCCAGAATCTATCGGTCCTGCACCTCTCTATAGCAGAATCGTAGCAAAATAGATCTTCTCTAAGAACTATCACAGCTATCACCATATAAACTCCCAAACGGCTGATGCTTCTCATCCCATGAACCCATTGTGTTGGACTTGAAAGCTGCAATAAAAATACTAATTACACAAAGGTACTACTCCTCTGATTCGATACGAAAATGTTTACAGAGAGGTTTAGTATTTTTCGATTGAATGCCGACACTGCACCGCCGATATCCAATTTCCAATAATTGGGTCCTAAAATGTTTAATGAATTCTTGTTTTTATGTAATAATACGAAAGAGCATGTTATTGCAACTACTTTAGCAAGTTTTCCAGCTCAAATAACGGCTATAACATTTTTAAACTTCAATTTTAAAAATGGTTTCGAATATGAACCTTGACACTTGTGATCTTGTTTGACATTCACTTTTTCGACAAAAATGCCACAGGGCATATAGTTTGAACACTGGGGTTGTTCCTATCTGACATTTCGGAAGGGACACGGAAAACAAAATATACCCAACATTTGAGTTTAAACCAAAAGGTGTGACAAAATCATAAAAAAATGTTTTTTGTACTTAAACCAATGAAAATCAACTAAAAATTGAGTAAACATGTGTTTCTGCCCTAAACTTACGCGTTTGGTACTAAAATTGAGACAGGGCTTTAGGACCCTATTGCAGGAGAATTCAGGACCACGAATTTTGTGAGCTCCAACTCGGCAATAAATGGTAGATTGAGGTATTTACAACACTTTCACAGACTGTTGTAGTTTGCTCATAGAGCAGTTTGACAGTTCAACAACGATAGCACTATAGCATTGTAGCAATCCATGGATTAGGAAAAAATGAGTACATTCAAATGCATTTGAATGCATTTATTTCTGCTGATATATTAAATGCATCAAGAGTGATCCACCCCTTGGAGGTAATTCAGAAAATAGATGGAGAATACGAAGAAGCGATGACGGATGCTTGGACTCGGTGGAACTTCAATCCACCAAGCGCGCCCCACATGGGAGGCGTCTGGGAGCGGTTAGTCCGATCCGTGAAAGCAGCACTGGCGGTGTTGAACGATGGCAGAAGGTTGACGGATGAGGTCCTGCTGACCACACTGGCCGAAGCAGAGGACCTTGTGAATTCACGGCCGTTGACGTACGCAGGATTGGGACCCGAGGCAGGTGAAGCGTTAACACCAAATCACTTCGTGAAAGGTGTAGACCTGGCTGTAGATCAGGTTTCGAAGACAGCGAATGCGGAGGCTTTGCGAGACCTCTACAAGCGGTCACAGGTGTTGGCCGATCGGATGTGGGACCGTTGGATAGCGGAATACGTGCCGGCGATCTACAACCGCACGAGATGGCATGCAGAGACCCAGCCAATCAGGCCGGGGGATCTAGTGTATATAGCCGAAGAAGGAATGAGGAAGTGTTGGACACGTGGAGTTGTTAGAGAGGTGTATCCTGGTGCTGATGGCCGAGTGAGGCAAGCGTTGGTGAAGACGGCGAAAGGAGAGTTCAGGCGTCCGGTGGCAAAGCTGGCGGTGCTAGAAATTCAGGAGCGTAACTCTGGTGTTGGAGTAGCCCCCCCAGAATTACGGGGAGGGGGTATGTTCGCACCACCCAACATCGAACAACCATCACCCAACTGAAGGTGTCGGTTTGGTAGCGTGTAGTAGGTAGGCGAATTAGAGTAAGCAAACTGTCGGGTGTTGAATTCGTCCCGGCGCAAAAAGTAAATATTGGGGAGGAAGATTATTTTGTAAATAGAGAAAAAGTTACTGTATCGTAGCCATTGCAAAGTTAGATGAATTGAATTCGAGCGCGTAGACAAATTTCTAGTTTTTTTACGCAATTGTGCAAAGTAGAATTGAAAAGTGCTGTGGAAGGAGAAATAGCAGTTCGGAATTGGTTTTCGAGATTTCGGATATAGCTGTAAGTAGTAGAAAACGTATTGTAAACTAGTTGATATTTATTGAAGATGATTCACAGATTGGTGATCAAGCCCGAGCGAACGAAACCTGAAAAGAAAAGGATAATTAAACACAAACTATAAAATGTAAGTTAAAAATAATTAGGAAATAATAGCAAGAAATTGAATACATTTAGTTTCAAGCTGCTGTAACCGAATAACACTGCTGTGGAAATTTTATTTCGAGAACTGGTCCGAACGAACACTCCGTTTTGTAATTTTTAAATAAAACGTTCTAAAAGTGAAAAATCTAGTTGTGTAAGAACGGAACGTGTGGAATTTTGCCTGCGGAACACGTAGGATCGATAAAGTAAGTTTGTTCACTTTTCTGACTCGAGACTATTTGTATAAGTTTTCGAGAGTTATTGAATAAATGCATAATAACATTATTAATGCAAAAATGTCGTCTTTCGTTTAAATTACTGCAATGATATTAGCTTGTGGTTACTTGGGTTTTTGGATATTATGGGTAAACTTTACCCATATTTAGGTAGACTGATCTTAGCGTGTAAAGTATGTTTCACTATACAGGGTATTCGCTGGTTGGAACACGACTGCCTTCCAACTAGCGAATCCGACCCGTAAATTGAGACGACTGACAGATGGTGAAAATGGCCCAGCATCTGGAGAGCAAATCTTCACGAAACGCGCTTTATATAAATGTATAGTGGGGATTCGCTCGTTGGGGGTCCGCTACATGGAATGACTCGATGGTTGAATGTTGGCTGGTTGGAAAAAAAATCCAACTAAAAAGCACTTGAATGTCAAGAGAAGATGTCAAACTGACTTTGACGTCTGAGTACCGTCGCATTGAAGTCTCCATATAAAGAACAAATGTGTATGTATATGTGCGTTTCGTGACGATTTGCTCTCCAGATACGTTAGTGTGGAGCACTTTCACAAGCTGTCAGTCATTCCAACTAACGGGTCGGATTCGCTAGATTGAAGGCAGTCGTGTTCCAACCATCGAACCCCTGCTGTATTCTTCAATGCGTGGAAGAACACCAATTTCCGACCCTTTCATATTTTTAGGCCTACTTTGCATGAAAATCCAAAAATTGAAACAGATTTCTTATTCCAGACACTTCCTAACATATTTTTATACATTTTCTGTTGTGCTTGACCCGTATTTAAAACGTATTCAATTTGAAAATTTTCAAAATAAGTTTTTTCGTTCAAAATCATGAAAGTTTATCATACAAACTACGGTCACTGTATTCTATTCTTCAACCGAAGCACAGTGAACACATTTTCGTCGAATAAATTTTAGGTTTGAACGGCCAATCAGCAAATCAGGTTTAAATTTTCCCCGACAGAATATTTTCAAACTATAGGGGTACCGGGGCAAAATGAACACTAGGCCGTCCTTTATTTTTCGAAAATACGAAATGTTATAAGTTCATCATTGTAAAGTGCTCGTTTTGGTAAGAAAAAAAAAATCAGGTAAAAATTTGAAGTCCGTACGTGGACGCTAAGTGGTCCCCTTGGTTGCCTTGAAGGCATCAGGTGTAGATGACCCCGTGCGCAAAAAGAGCTCGCTGCTCTAGTACACGCTACGTGAGTACGAAAAGCCATCCTGCGCGCGTTATATTTAAGTATTCAAGCGCATGAAGTGTTTTAAACAATGAAAATCTATTGAACAAAGCTAGTTAACATGAAATTCACTACTACAAAGAAAATAAACTTTAATGCTCACTATCAACACGCGCAGGGTAATTTGTTACTAGTGGCTTTTCGTACTCACGAAGCGTGCACTAGAGCAGCGAGCTCGATTTGCTCGAGGTCATCTACACCTGATGCCTTCAAGGCTGTTGGGGACCACTTTAACAATGACAAATTTATAAGGGTCCATTCACAACTTTCATAACGCTTACGTGGGTTGGTGGGTGTCCTTAATCTGTTACAACTCATACAAAATTTGAAAAATATTGATACAAAAAGCGTAACGGGGAGGTTGGTTGGTTATCAAAAATGACTATTTTTGTCGTTATGAAATAAATCCTAACATTTCACAATTTCGAAATATAAGGGACGGCCTTAAGGATAAAAAATACAATACAAAAACAATATAACGTATTGTAACAGTACAATTCAATATATTGGAAATACAATACAGTATATGTAAAATGACAATACAATTACAGTACAATATATTGTTTTGAACAGTTTACTGTATGGTATATGAGATTTTTGCAATATAATGGTTGGGTGGTTAAGTATCGTAACAATACAAATACAGTCAACTTTCGTTCGTTGCACTAAACCCGTGGCCCGATTAGTGAAAGACTTTCACTAATCGGGCTAAGTTTTGAGCTGTCAAAACACCGATTACAATAGAAATTCAGGGCTACCAACATTGACAAATTGCGGTTTATGTCAGAAAGTGACGCTTGCCTTCGTTTTAGGTGGGCTATAGCCCACTTAACGAGAGCCCAATTAAAACGAAGTGCAATTAAACGTAGTGCAACGAACGAAATTCGACTGTATATATATTTTCTCATGCATACATTTTGAAAATACAATACGATATAATGTTCATGTATTGTCTTGATTAGCAATTCGTGTATTGTTGTACAATACAAAAACAATTCAACGAACTGTATCATGGTTGCATTCGTCGTTACAGCTAATGTCAAATGACTCCTAAAAAACTACTTATTTTTACTTTTTGAATATTTTTCACCCAACATTTCTTGCTTTCTGAACTTGTTTTGTTTATTTTTTTCAGCAAAGCTACATAGAAAAAAGCAACAGTTGTTTTACGCGAAAATAGGAATTTGACCAAAATTGTAAGGTATAAAACCAATTAAAAACAATACAATGTTCTGTTACAATATATTATATTGTTTTTGAATTGTATATCCAAACAAGAATAATATTGCTTCAACACTCAATTTCAATACGTTGTATTGTATCCAATACGTTATATTGCACATTAATGGTTTATTCCATTCACTGAATGATACGTTTTTATCCGGGTTATGACTCCCCCCATTATTCGGAAAAAATCTGAATAACTGATTTTTAACATAAAATAAATGTCAATTTAAATAAAATTCAGGTGAGCTCTGCTTTCCGTGTTCGCTTTTTATTTAACGAAAGTCATATCCCTCGGCGTCGGTGTTCTCATCTGTCAATGTGATTGCGAAAAACGCTATACTTCGTCTGTCCGTCTTCGGATCACTTTTGCTGCTGCTTTTTGCTGTACGAAATTTGTGGATGTCAGTGAAAGCCATCGGCAGTGCAGAAAAGTTTATTTCGTCCTGAGAATTAAAATGGCTGGTCTAGTTCAGGATTGTTTTTCTATTGGAAGTACCGTGGCCTGTACGACATGCTACAATCAGAACATCGAAGGCGAAGTGCTGGCCTTTGACCAACAAACCAAAATGCTGATATTGAGTATCCTTTGCAAAAAGTTTTATTTGGGGTGACATACTGTGGGTTCTATTTTGGTTTCTAATTCCTCAATCACAGGTCTCTTCGGAATCTATATACAAAAGATTCCCTTGTTTGGGAAGCGTTATACTAAAAACCCGATGATTTTCCACCTAATTTTCCTTAATCAATGCATTTTACTAAATCACAAAGAATGTTCGTCCGCCAGTAACTCTTCGAAGCTAAATGATGTGTACATTCTCAACTTGGCGCTCTGCAGTGATGTCCAAGTCAAAAAAGAAGTAAACTCCATACCAGATCCACCACAGTCCTTGAATCTCCAGCGCGTAAGTATATATTAATCTCATAAGTGTAATAACAGAATCCTTGTTTAAAAATACCAAACTTAGTACTTTTCTCATACATTATTTTAAGAACAGAAAATATTTCAAAAAAGACTAAAATATTCGGTGAAATTAACATGCTAACTCAATTCACTTTCCCATAGAGATGAAAGTTCTTCGAAATGAAGTTAAGTACACGGTGTCCCAACAGACCGTTAATATGAGAAAAAAATGTCCACCAAATCTGAGTACAGGGCTTGATTCCTGAGGTCATTCTGCACCTTTGGGCTTCTAGGGTCCTAAAGCCCTGTCCCAATTTTAGTATCAAACGCTTAACTTTAGGGCAGAAACACATGTTTACTCAATTTTCAAATGATTTTCAGCTTGAGCTTGAGCTTGAGCTTAACCCTTTCTTTCCCACAGCTTTGTTCGACAATTTAACTATCAAAATGGCGTTTCTAAAAAAAGTGCTTGAACAAAAGTTGTTCCAAATAAGCTATATTATTCAAAATCACAATAAAAAATTTAGATTGTTTTTCAATAGTTAGTTGATTGTTTTTCAATAGTTTGACCCTTAGGTCACTTATTTCGATGTTTGATAAGACAAATGAGCGTATACATTTATTCCAATAATTATTGAGCTACTCGTACCAATTCGGTTTAGCTAGCGTTCGTTGAAAATCGGTGGATCACCTGTGCTACCATGGGAAAGAGAGGGTTAATTGGCCGCCCGTGGATGCTACTCCAGTATCGCCAGATCAGCTGCACTTATACAAGGAACCAACCGAATGACTGCTTGGGACTAACAGGCATCCTCAGTGTATAAGTGCTGGTGATCTTCTATTTTTAGCGACAATGGTGCCTGCCACGTCAGAATGCAGACCAATGTGGGGAGGGGGAGGAATTGATGATGCATTATACTGGCTTCCACGTAGACCGTATATACCACTGCATCTAAGCCAGTTCATGCGGGAGTGTATGGATTGGGGGAAAGGCATGGCAGAGAGGTTTGCTTTTGTGGTAAGCAGACTGCCTATGTATCAGGCGTAAGGAAAGGCATGCGCGTGGAAGAATGGAAGCGTTAGGGAAACGGTTTCTTGTCCGTCTCTGGTTCTAGCGTTTGCTATGAACGAATAGTTTGAGTGTGATAGATGTAGAATGTAAGATAGAAGTAAGTGAGAGAAATACAACTACAAAGTACGAGGAAAGGGACGGGCCTGGGATTGAACCCATGACCTTCTGCTTATGAAGCAGAAGCGGTAGCCATCAGACCACCAACCCCGTTCTTTTACTCAATTTTCAAATGATTTTCATTGGTTTAAGTCCAAAAAACATTTTTTTTTATGATTTTTGAGGTTTTGTCACACCCTTTGGTTTAAACTCAAATTTTGGGTATATTTTGTTTTCCGTGTCCCTTCCGAAATGTCAGATAGGAACAACCCCAGTGTTAAAACTATAAGCCCTGTGGCATTTCTGTCGAAAAAGTGAACGTCAAACATGAACACAAGTGTCAAGGTTCATATTTGGAATCATTTTAAAAATTGAAGTTTAAAAATGTTATAGCCGTTATTTGAGATAGAAAAATTGCTAAAGTAGTTGCAAGAACATGCTCTTTCGTATTATTAAATTAAACAAGAATTCATTACACATTTTAGGACCCAATTCCAATATAATGTTGATGAAATGTTCGATAAAAGTGAAACATACAATGCTACATATTATTTATCTTCAGCTTATTTTTCAATTTTCAACACTAAGTGACTAGCCCACTGAATCTGCCGTATTTATTTCACTTAATAATATTAACCTCTTTGTTCATCTAGTACTCTTGATGTATACTTTTAGTTTTCACCGAGTATTGTCCTTAGCGCTTATCGTATTTTGTATTCTCAGCCAGAACATGAATTTAACTACACGGGACGCATAATTTCCACATGTCACAAGTATTCCAAGATTAACAAATGCTTCAACAATTTCAAACAAATCCTCAATAAATACTATCAAATTTTCAACACCACTAGCATGTAGAGAAAGAAGCAGGTTCAGTTTTGTTGGTGCTGAGGCAGTGCTTGATGGGGATGTAGTTGAAGTTGTTGAAGAGCCTTGGAACACTTATGACGTGTGACAATAATGTTTCCGGTGTAATAAAATTACGTGTTCTGGCTGCGAGTACATATCACCTTTTATTCATTACGTAACCAGCTAAGAAACCCGAAACTTGCAAAGGAAATTGACATTTCTACACAGTTGATTACTAAGGCTTATCTGAATGTTCAATGATGGCTTATTTGACTTCATCGATCATCTTTGTAGTTAATAACTTTGCCAAAATATACAACTCCACAATACTTTTACGATATCACGATCCTTTGTCGTACAACACTGAAAAGTGTTTTTAAGAGTAAATCAGTTTTCAATAATAATGCGAAAAAATCAACGGCGAAGATTGAAAGAGGATTGCAAGTAAAGACTGGACTCGAAAAAAAGAGACACACAAAAATGATCACCAAACATTTATTTTAAATCGGATAGGCTAATTTTCAGGGATTCAATACCTGTATAATTGCCATGTTTAATTTATTTATTGAATTTCCTCTCCCAAGCTGAATGCTCGTACATTTCTCTTAACACTGCTCATGAAATCTTGGGCGAGGCTTTGCCCATCTTTCTTACACAATTTCTCCCAATTTTCCTTCAAAGCTTTATCGGTTTTTAATGTTTTTCCGCTTTTCTCCTACATCTTCTTCATTATCGCGGGTTCGACTCATTAGGAACCACACGCAGCGAACTGGACTATCGAAATTCATACATTTTGCCTTATGAAAGATGGAACAATTATCGCAATACGAACGCTTTATGTATCGTTTTAGCATCACTCCACTTCAAGGCGTCGATAGGCGCGGGGTGTACGCACGAGCCTATCGAACGCAAGGTCCTTGGTTCGATTCCAGGTTGCCGCAAAAACTATTTTTGTTTTCAAATTTCGGTTTCATAAGGCTAATTTATGAATTTCAACCCGATTCCTTGTGGCGAATTTTCATAAGGGGTTCCTTTGTTTATCGATAGTCCATTTGCCTGAGTGCAGATGACGTTTTTCATTATTTGCCATACGTTTTGACAGTTCTCGACTATCTTTCTTCCATGCGTTTGTGTTGGAAGTTTGAGATATTTGAGAACCGTGTGTAGCGCGATCAGTGAGTGGAATACAAACATCAGTGTCGCCGCACGGCGGCCAGTGAAAGAAACTAAACGTTCGGAAGGTTGTTGCCTGTACTTTTTGCGGCTGGCGCCAACTGTTAGCATTTTAAAGGGAAGTAAACAGTCGTTACCCTATTCTAGCATTCTTGGTCACTATTTCGATAATTTCGGTCACTTAAGTCACTATTGTTTTGTTGTCTAACTCTACCAGCCTTAGGGCGCGGCTAGGGTAGACGCGACTTGCGAAGCGAAGCGAAAATTGCACGGAAAGAATAACAATTATTAATAATGAAATGTCAAACTCAAAAGGATTTTCGCGTGACGCGTCTACCCTTGCCGACACCTTAGAATTATGGTGTTTCTCAAAAGTTTGTTCCGGTCCAGCTTGAAATCAATCTAGAAATGTCAAAAAAGCCACAGATTTGACGCAATATAATTGTTGAGAAAGGCCTCACACATTTTTAGAAACGAGTTTCCACAGTCTATTAAAAGGGAGTACGATTTCGCGCAGAAGATATGTACCATCACGTTTTGAAGTAACAGATGCACAGTTTGTACTGGTAAAAGACAACATTACACGGGATGATATTTTTCGCACAAATGTTCATAATTTTTTAATACATTTCCATACCCTATTCATTCAGCACCACAGATTACTCATTTTGGATCTATTTATCAGCAACAAATATGAACCTAAATGCAATTCATGTTTAGCAGCTGATTTTTTTTTTGTAAATGTGTGTAGGTATTTATCAGAAGTAGGTACATGACGAGACCTTTGACTGGATTACTTCGAAAGTATTGTTAAATACACATATCGATGATTAGAAATGAAAAGCGCAAAGTACTGTTTAGTTTTTTTTTTAGATTTGTGCTGTTGAAAATGCAAGTTATGGCAGCGTTATATTTTTTTCAGAAAGCATGTTTCAAAATTTGGATTTGTTAGATATATGTCGACCTATTTTCCTTACTGGAATTCATAGCACTTTGAATAGGTTAGTACCTATATATAGTAGCAATTGTCAACTCGGTAAAACTGTTTAACTCATTGAACGGTTTTCAAATTACATCAAGCACTGCTGAGACAATGTATTGAATATACTAATAAAGTGCAGTTCAGATTTAAAGCGAAGTTCAACTCCGAAAAACGATCAAAATGAGACACCATTTCAGCGACTTTCATGCTCTATTTCGTCTGTCACCGTTGCAAGAAACAGTCTGAAAAGAAGAATATAATTTAGTTACCAATCACAACCACCTCCATAGCTCAAAACTTCGTTCTCATTTCTAAATCAAACCGAGTAAAGCACAGTGACCAATTGATGTCTCAAACAAGCTGACATATTCCATTTCAGATCAGATTAGCAGCAACAAAATTATTCCATAGGTCCTTTTTGAATATCAATTTCGTTTCAATGCACAATTCCGACACTCTAGAACTAGATTATTGAAATAAGACATGGATTTAAACCAGAAAATTCGCTTACCAATCTCTCTACTCGAAATCTGTCTCTGCTAGAGTACATATGTTCAATTTGTTTTTGAAAACATAACAAAATAATAATTGTGCCATGGAAACGAGAACAATCAGCGGAGGGGAAGGGAAGTAGCCAGCCAGCCAACTCACCAGCTGTCATTTTCTACCCCCTCGCTGCTTATCATTCCCCGCATCCACTGACTGCTTAGATCAATGTACCTTTCTATAAATACCTTGATCATGCGCATCTAGTGCATTCATCTAAAAATTGTTAGAAATCATGCAAACATTCGAAAAATTCATAATATTTTCAGCATTTTTATCGACTTTTCCTTAAGGTGGCCAAACTGCCCCACTTTCCCCTATTTCTCTTAACAATCTCAACTGAGGGTCATGACGATGACGTTTGAAAAAGTAAGAAGAATCGTCACAATCGTTACTGATAAGTCTATTTTGCAATTTAGAACGTGGAACCGTAATTATTTATTGCAAACAAATAATATACATTTTTTTATTTTTATTATCAGCTGAGCACCCGAGTCAGAAATCAAGTGGAGAAGAAGAAGCGACAAGTATCGGCACTGGCGGCTGGAGTTAGCCAGGAAGGACAGAATCTGTTTCTGGCTATTGCACGAACTATCAATCAGGTTTGATAACTAATCGCAACATATCAGTTTCATCCGATTACTAATCAAATGATGTATTGTAGGTATCGTGGCAAGGTCCTAACATAGTTGTGTTCCAAGACGTAACCATAACACCTCCCTACAAAGTAGATAATGTAAAAGGTTCTCCTGAATCCCGACAGCTGACACACATAAAGAAAATAGTAAGTAACAAGTAAACTAATGCTCCAAAAAGTTGGATATACCTTATTGAGGATATCTCATTGTTATGTTTTACTAGTTTGTTTATTTGAGGCTAAATCGATTATCTCATTGCTTATCAATGATGAAATCAGATTACGTTTTTCTTCTTCTTCTTGGCATTACGTCCTCACTGGGACAGAGCCTGCTTATCAGCAATGAATGTTCAATGAGGATTGTATAACATTTTGCGGTAATCCACTTCGCGGTGTACCATTTCGCGGTTTGCCATTTCGCGGTACGACATCTCGCGGTCAGTACCATTTCGCGGTATACCGTTTCGCGGTATACCGTTTCGCGGTTTGTACTCAGATGTTTCATTTATCTCAACAGTGCAAATTGAAGGACTTCCGGTGTTTAAAAGAAGGGTAAATCACCGATGAAAATGTTATTAGTGAAAATGCCAACAATTTTCAGTGCAACTCGTAGGAAAAACCACACCGCGAAATGGTATAGGCCGCGAAATGGCATACCGAGAAATGGTACTAACCGCAAAATGATACAAACCGCGAAATGGTACACCGCGAAATGGTTGACCGTGGAATGGTTTACCGCGAAATGTCGGACAACCGTGGCAGGTACGATGATACTATATGCCCAGAGAAGTCAAGGAAATTTCCATTACGAAAACATCCTGGACCGACCGGAAATCGAATCCAGACACCTTCAGCATGGCTTTGCTTTGTAGCCGCGAACTCCAACCACTCGGCTAAGGAAGGTCCCACTCTTCCATGAAATTAGTAAATACCAAGGCCACTAAACGTCAAAATTCCAAACAAAATCAAAATAATGCAGAGCTCTATAATGTAGTTCGAAGGCCGAAATTATCGGGTCTGGGTCATTTGGCATAAAGCCATTTAGCATAACGATCATTTGGCGTAACAGTTTTTCATCAAAAACACGCATCTTTTAAAAAAATATGGTTATGTCAAACAACCATTGTGCCAAATGGCCATTTTGCCAAATGGCCATTGTGCCAAACGACCTTATGCCTCCCGGAAATAGCGCTTACATCGACCTTGCGTGTCTCTGTCGTTGATTTGATGTTTAATGTTTAATGGATTTTATTTCATCGACATACAGGGCTGTTACAACAGTCTCGAAATTCGCGGATTTATCCCGCCAGTCGCGAAAATCGGGGGTGAATAAAATACTGCCGCGAAAATCACGGAATTACCAATGTATGCTGCGGAAACCGCGAATTTATCTTCAATCGTGTAATTTTTACCTTCTCATCGTGTATACATACTGAAATTGCATAGTCTCTATTGGAGTATGGACTCCCAGTTTATATTTTAAGTAGAGATGTACCGAATACCGAATAGTTGAAATATCATTATTCGGCAGAACATTCGGCCGAATAATGGCTTAATATTCGGCCAAATGAAACCTCAATATTTAGCCGAATAACAATCATATGCTTATCAAATTTCCTGAAAACTGCATTTTTAATACTGAATTAAGCGAAGAATTGAATGGAATTTGAATGGACATGAATGAAGATCTTCTTGATCTTTTGGAACGTTTGTAGAAATTACAAAAAGCGTAAGTTCTGAGGATTTGTATCTCCGTAGTCCGGGAGTCGTATCTTATTGATTACATTTTTAATCCATTTCATTTTTTTTAAATTGAATTAATACGTCTCTTGATTCCTCATCCGACTTCGGAAAGTGCTTCATAGAAATTGGAAAAAATAGACCGCAGACCAATGTTTCGTATAATAAAGAAATACCGAATTATCGAAAGTATGGAAAACCCTGATAATGATTGAGATTAAAAAGGTATTAATTAACAAGCCATACTTTACAGAATTCCTGCAAGATGAGTGAAAGGTTGATTTGCAAAGAATGACTTGTGCATTAAGCAGGATAGTAGTCGTCTCAATGTCATAAGACGCCATTCACAAATTAGGTAACGCTCTAGGGGGAGGAGGAGTAGGCTCAAGCGTTACGACTCATACGAAATTTTGAAACTTTCCATATAAAAAACGTTGCGATGGGGGGAGGGGATCAAAAATTTCAAATTTTAGCGTTACGTAATAAATGGACACTGCCTAAGAAATTCCCACCTTTTTAGAAATTAGGCAGGAAAACTTGAAAATATTATTCGTTTTTTTTTCAAATTTTCCTTTTCCATGATATTTATTACAATTTAGTTTAAGGTACCGTGGGGCAAGTGGGTAATTGAATTCGCATAGTTGAGATTCTTCAAATTCTAGAGACTTCTAATTGAAACACATGAGGTCGTGTATATTTTTTAGCTTGACTCCCACCAAATATAAGCAGCATGCTGAAATTGATTTTCATGAAAAATTGAAGAAAAAAATACAGAAAAAGTTTTTGAAAAATGTCTCCTTACTTTTCACTTGCCCCAAAAGTGGGGCAAGTGAAAAGTTTACCGTTTTGAACATTAAATTCAAAAACAAACAGTTATATTCACGATTTCTATTAGCTTTAACATTTGTTAAGGCTTCCCAATGAACAATAACATAAGTAACATGTAAACAAAGAAAATGTTATTCTTTTCACTTGAATTTTCTTCTGTTCAGTTATGTTAGTTGAAATGATTCGACAACATCATAACTGCAACATTTCCAATGTTAGTTCTTACATTATAGGACAGCAATTGCATTTCTGCTCTGTAGAATCTCCACCGCTCGTTATTTGTTTTTGAGAAAGTCGGATATGACGTCGGATAACTCTTCGGGAGAAATCAAACGGAATCCTTCAATAACGTATTTAGAATCTTTTTTATGTGGATAGACCTATACCCCATTTTTATGTTTTGAACTAGCTTTAGATAGACATTCCACGAGATTTGCGTGTGTTCTCTAATATTGCAACTTTTCAGTCAACGTCTTCCTTTCAATTGGCTGCCCGAAGTAGACATATTAATATTGTAATGTTTGGCAACATCTATTACAGAAGTTCCATGATTTCTAATAGCTTTTAACGCTTGAGTATAGTGTTTCTTGAATTATCAGCACGTTATGTTTTTCTATGATAATTGCGAACCATGTTTACTTATGGCTACTTAAAGAGAAAACACAAATTTAATCTCTAATGATAAACTTTTCACTTGCCCCACCTGATAAGAAAATTGACGGTGTTTAAATTTAGTTATTTTTAGGTCTACGTCGAATTAATTCTAAAACTTTTTTTTATTGCAGTTTGAAACTGTCACAGAGGGCAACTAAGAAGTGGTACAGGAAATTATTTTACGCAACTTTTTTCCACTGAAAAAATTAAAATCAGATTGTACGCCGCCAACTTGTTACGGAGTAACAGTTGACAGGTTAACAATTTTTTGCTCTATTATGCAATAATGGCTGAAAAATCTCAGAAATCTCTTACCTATTGTAATGTTCTCAATGGTCTCAAAGGTTTACGCATGAGTTTAAAACGTTAATTCACATATTCAGTAAAATATATCAATTGTTTTCACTTACCCCATTTACCCACTTGCCCCGCGGTACCTTATCTAGTTATTAATCGGTCACTATTCGGCCGAATAACAGATTTCAATATTCGGCAGACCGAATATTCGGCAAAACCAAAATAATCGAGATATTCGGCCCGAATATTCGGTACATCTCTAATTTTAAATTCCCACTTTAGCACACATTCTCTTCAGAATCATTGAAATATTTCATACAGAAAACATGTTAAAAATGGTAGTTCTCTGGAGTAGTCAAGTTGTAGGGGCAATGGGGGCAATATGAGCCACCTCGGATTTGACCTCGAAAACAGTGTTTTGATGTGTAGTGTCATTATGATCTGCTAAAGGATGCTTCAAATAGCCACCACAATAAAAACCGTAAGAAAATTCGTTTCAACACTCGAAATATTCACAAAAATGTTCGAATTTGTCCTTTGTCATGAAAAGCTAATACCCTGGCCACGATCACAGGGTTTGACGGTGCCAAAGTAGAAGGTGCACCATAATAATACCCGTCTGTGAAACATATCACCTTCCCAATACTTTGGCACACCTCTAACGGTTCATGATTTTCATGAAACGGCTGCATTCAGGCAGAGGATCTGTTAATATGTTTCGCCATATTATCAGGTTCTCTTCGAACGGAGGGACCGCCAGGGCTCATTAGTTGCTTATAAACCAGTGCTGGTTGTTGATGTTTTAGTTCGTTTACACGAGCTGTAGCATCCTTTGTACTAATCAGTAATGGTGGTTAAGTTTCGAAGCCAACGTGTGATCAATCGTTTTATAATGCAACATAAGAATGGGTGTTTGGTGGAACTGTGCGTTACACTCGTCGTTATTAAATTTAGTGATTGTGAGGGTGCTAATAGTGACTTTATAATGAAATCTATGGTGATGAAAATTTGAAAATGAAATTAGAAGTGATTCTGATAGTTTTGTTAAAAAATAATAATGATGATGTGAACCCTACTAATTTAATAATGACCATAATACATTGTGCAATCATTTCTCTGAATATAAACTTTATTGCCTAGTTCTTCAAATTTGCATGATAAAAGTGTTAATAATAACAGCGAGTGCAGAAGAATGGATCGAAGTGATTTTTTTACTGTAACTTTCTTGATCATAGTGCTAAATCGTAGTTGGAATAGTAATGACTCTACAGCAACAAAAATAATGAAAAATTTAAATAGAATATCTTTTAATTACTTAGTAATGCTAACAGATGGTAAATGGTAATAACAATGAATTTATATGAAAATGGTGTTATGTGAAAAGTGATATAATGGAAAGTATACCTGAAGTGTATTACGAAAGTTGATGAGTGATAATCGATGATATACGTGCAAGTGTCGAAAATGAAAGTGACGATAGTGAGTGATGAAATGAAATGGGGAATGAGGACCTTTTAATAAAACTATTTCGTTCTTCTCTTTAACCACTCTAGTAGCATTTCAGGCCTTATCATAGTTTGATAGTAGTCTGAACTATTAGACTGCAAAACTACGGCAAGGGCTGATTGCTGCTAGCGTACACAGTGACTATTTGAGCAACATTGCTTAGGAACGTCTGTGTGATGAACGCAATAGAGGCTTATAAAAGCAAATGCTGGGAAGGAGCTTCGGGCAGATTAAGAGTGCCAGTACTACCCCTATCGCTACCGACAAAAAAAAAAAATTGTCCTTTGTCATGAAAAGCTAATAATTTTGGCAGCTTATATTATATTATATATAAGCTTATAAGACAATTATATTTATGATTCTGGTAAGTTATACCACTCCATTGAAACTTCAGATAATACTGAACATTTTGTGCACGTAACTAGATTTGTTCTTAAACAAAATTTTTAGAAAACATAATATTATTTAAAAAATAAAAGGACGGGGCAAAATGAGCGACCTATGTTAAAGCTAGAAAAACGATATTTTGAACACAACAATTCATTGCATAAATATTCTAGATTTTTTTACTGCATAGTCATCTTGGTGCACCATTACAAATGGAACACTTTGCTAGAAAATAGATTGAACCAAGTGTCGCAATTTATTACTATAAATACTTACTATGTCTTACGTAATTGTCAAAAATCAGCCGCTGGAATTAATAACTTCAAGCAAAGATACTAAAATTTTCTTTCCAATATTGTACAGTTTATTATTAGCTATACTCTATTTGATTTTAAATAAAAATTATACGATTAAATGAAGTGGCTCCTACTGCCCCGTTGGGTGGCTCATAATGTCCCATATGGTTGGTGAACACGAGGTAAAACGAGTAAACGATAGTATTTGCTGTTTTTCTATGCATTCAATGACGTTTTCCTTAGGCGGCCCATATTGCCCCGATCACCCCTATCCAACTAATCATTAGAATTTGAAAAACCTAAACTTTTGTAGCCTTATTCGTTTGGTTTCCTAATGACATTTACAAATCGTTCATATGAAGTTAAAAAAAATGATTTATAGGAGTTCTATATAATTAACCCTCGCTTTCCAAAGGTGACCCACCGATTTTCGACGACCGCCAGCTTATTCGAATTGGTACGATTAGCTCAATAATGATTGGAATAAATTTATGTGCTTATTTGTCTCACCAAACATTGAAATAAGTGACCTGAATTTAAACCTATTAAAAAATAATCAACTAACTATTGATATCTGTTATTTTTTTCCAAAGTGATTTGAATTATTTAGCTTACTTGCAACAAGTTTTGTTCTAGCACTTTTTAAACGCTATTGTGAAAGATGAATTGTCGAACGCAGCTGAGGTAAAAAAGGGTTAAAATAAGTTTCGTTTCAGTTTTTCATGTAAATATTTTTTGTATGGATAGCAAATTATACATATTTTATGTGTTCTTTGGCTTTCAACTAAATGATCGCATATTTGGAAGTTTTAGCAAATTCTCCATTACACATTAATTATAAATATTGTCTTAGAAAACCGAAGACTTTTTTGATGGATTCTCTAAATTTGACAACTATATGGACTGAGTACATTTCCTAGATTACCGGATGATAAATGTTGTTTTTAATCTTATTTTTTGTCAACTTATATTTTGGTTTGGATCATTCACTATGGAATTTTGCAAGTTTTGATGTGTCGGTGTCGCATAGCTTCGTCCGTGTGTATGAACTCGACATTGATTTTCCTCTAGGGCTTACTTGCATTGATACATGATTGATTTCGTCATCGTTACTCTTTTCGCGTTATTACAGAAAACATTTCAAAGCACAGAGTGTTATACAATAAAGAATTGCCCTATCTTGCATTGTGAGCTAGAAACAATGCGCAAGTTTTTTTTTGCGAAGTTATTAGCGAAAGAGAGGGTCGATGTAGTCAGATAAGCCTGACTACAGAATACTTTGTCAGGTTTGTACTTCGTAGACTACCATGGCGTAATAGATTTCGACTGCCTGCTTATAAAAACCGATGCGCACTCATCAGTCTTCCGACGTTGGCAACTAGGAGAACATATCTTCAGAGGCTTTTCGCGTTCGACCTTTTTTTTTAATTTCTTTATTAGTATCATTCTAAACATTACATTCATTATTTTTTATATCTAGTTGTTCTGTGTTATTAGACAACACTATCATCCTAATTTGGTAAAACAAATCTAAGATTTTATTAACATTTTGTTAACAACATATTACATTTCATTTGCCGTAGCAGTTCAGATTTTTTACAGGTGAGTTGATTTCACCTGCTTATAAGAGAAAAAAAACGTTATGAATATACTTAACCTAACTTAACCTAAAAATATAACGCATTAATCGTGGCAATAAAAGATTTTAACGATTTTTGCCTGAAATTATTAATTATTTTATTTGACATTTGTTCCAATGTTTCAACATTGGATATTCTATGTAACTCATTGGTACTATACCAGGGAGGAAGCTTCTGAATCATTTTCAAAAATTTATTCTGAATTCTCTGCAGACCTTTCTTCCTGGTATTACAACAGCTAGCCCATATTAGTACAGCATACAACATGGCTGGCCTGAAAATTTGTTTGAATATCAAAAGCTTGTTCTTAAGACAAAGTTTTGATTTTCTATTAATAAGTGGATAGAGACATTTTACATATTTGTTACATTTGGCTTGAATGCCTTCAATGGGATTTTTGAAAGTTAAATTCTTATCTAGCATGAGCCCTAGATACTTAACTTCATCTGACCAATTTATTGGAACCCCTCTCATCGTGACAACATGTCTACTTGAAGGTTTCAAATAAAGAGCTTTTGGTTTATGTGGGAATATTATTAGTTGAGTTTTGGAAGCATTAGGAGAAATCTTCCATTTTTGCAAGTATGAAGAAAAAATATCCAAACTTTTTTGCAATCGACTACAGATGACACGCAGGCTTCGTCCTTTGGCGGAGAGGCCTGTGTCATCCGCAAACAAGGATTTTTGACATCCCTGAGGTAACTCAGATAGTCAGATGTGAAAATATTGTATAATATTGGTCCCAAAATGCTGCCTTGGGGAACACCAGCTCTTACAGGAAGTATTTCAGATCTAGAGTTCTGATAATTAACCTGAAGTGTACGATTTGACAGATAACTTTGAATTATTCTAACAATGTATGTTGGAAAATTAAAGTTTTTTTAACTTTACGATCAAACCTTCATGCCAAACACTGTCGAATGCTTTTTCTATGTCTAGAAGAGCAAGACCAGTAGAGTAGCCTTCAGATTTGTTGGAACGGATCAAATTTGTTACACGTAAAAGTTGATGAGTGGAATGTCCATGGCGGAATCCGAACTGTTCATTGGCCAAAATTGAATTTTCGTTGATGTGGGCCATCATTCTGTTCAAAATGACCTTTTCAAAAAGTTTACTGATGGAGGAAAGCAAACTGATTTGACGATAGCTTGAAGCTTCTGCAGGATTTTTGTCTGGTTTTAAAATTGGAACAACCTTAGCATTTTTCCATTTGTCAGGAAAATATGCTAATTGAAAACATTTGTTAAATATATCAACTAAAAATGATAAGCTACTTTCTGGAAGTTTCTTGATGAGGATGTAGAAAATTCCATCACCGCCAGGAGCTTTCATATTTTTGAATTTTTTAATATTAGTTCTTACTTCTTCCAAATCAGTCTCACAGGTATTTTCGAAAACGTTCTCTTGTTTGAGCATATTTTCGAAGACCTGAGTAACTTGATTTTCAATTGGTCTAGTAAGTCCTAAATTAAAATTGTGCGCGCTTTCAAACTGCATAGCAAGTTTTTGAGCTTTTTCGCAATTAGTTAGTTATAATTTGTTTTCCTCTTTCAATGCCGGTATTGGCTTCTGAGGTTTTTTCAAGATTTTAGATAATTTCCAAAAGGGCTTAGAGCCAGGGTCCAATTGAGAAATCTTATTTTCAATCTTATTTTTTTTTGTTCCTTAATTGTGCAAAATGTTTCTTGATTTCTTTCTGCAAATCCTGCCATATAATTTTCATGGCAGGATCGCGAGTGCGTTGAAATTGCCTTCTCCTTACGTTTTTAAGACGGATCAAGATTTTAAGATCATCGTCTATAATCACGGATTTAAATTTTGGAATTGCAATGCTCCTGGCTTCAACAATGGAATTTGTTAAAGCTTCAAGGGCATTGTCAATATCAAGTTTAGTTTGTAATGAAATGTTAACATCAAGATTAGAGTCAATATACGTTTCATATATATTCCAGTCGACTCGAAAATAATTGAAAGTGGAGCTGATAGGATTGAGAATCGCTTCATGGGATATTTGAAATGTAACAGGGACATGATCAGAATCAAAATCAGCATGAGAAGAGTAAGGTGGGGCAAAAGTTCGATCTTAGTGATATAATCAAAGTTTCCAGAGAAATAATAGCAGTTGAAACAAAATAAATACCATACAGTGAACCTTCAACATATTGGCTATAATTTTGCTGAACATACTTGTGTCAAAATATTTATCCATTTTTAGTTAAAACAGTTTCAAAATTGATTGTCTTAAACGAACTTTTGCCCCACCAGTGGGGCAAGAGTTCGAATCAAGTGTGGGGCAAAAGTTCGCTGGCTAAACACTTAATATTGATACTTTTATGACGGGCATACTTTATACCAGCTGTAAACTTATGTTTGCCGGAAAATACACACTAAATTTTCATAAAAAAATTGTCCAAAGCAGGGTTAATACACCCAAAAAAAGCAGTTTTTCGCAAAACTAAGTGAAAATGGAAAATTTTGGTAATATTTTTCGCACGGTCAGGCAAATTTCGCTAAATTTGAAGATAAAATGTGGATTTTGGGTAATCTGAATTTTTTTCCGTGATTTTATACATGGGTCGAACTTTTGCCCCGCTGATTCGAACTTTTGCCCCACTATGGGCCAAAAATTGTTCCCAAGCTTTTTTGCAAAAACTAATACACCTCAAAGCATCCTTATGGTAGGCCTAGAAACGCCCTTACATAAAATATTTGAAAAGATTTTATCTTTATTTGGTTCCGTGAAGCGAAAGTTTGACCAAAAATTACAATATTCACGTCAAAAAACAACAAATAGCCATAACTTTTCCAAATCTCAACCGATTTTTATGATATTTGGAGTGAAAGTCTCCTACTTGAATAGCACTCGAACCACCATGACATTTATAAGTTTTGTTTTGAACTGAGTTCGAAATCTTAAAAAGAAACTCTTACCCCACTCGAACTTTTGCACCACTTTACTCTAACTAATTGGCTACAAAGATGACTAGAGTCGGTTAAGACCAAGTCAATCGTAGATAGATTTCTAGAAGAGGAAAAACATGTAGGGCTATCAGGGTATTGAATTGAGAAATATCCTGAAGAGCACTCATCAAATAAAATTCTGCCGTTGGAATGACTTTGAGAATTATTCCATGACCTCGCGTTCGACCTGCTGGAGAACAACGTTGACTGTCCGGATATTTTGGAAAAAGCTTCGTTTCAATGCTCCCGGTAGAACGATACGGCGTACTGACTTCTTTCGACGATCGGCACATCGCACACAGTATGGACAACATAACCCACTCGATGTTTGCTGCCAAGTTTTTAATGATGTGTATCATATGTATGACTTTAATTTGTGTTAATCTGCGTTCAAATCTAGAATTAGTCATTAAGTTTTAGTCTGTGCGATGTAAAAATATCAAAGACTGTAAATAAATAAATAAATTTGAAAAAAAAAAAAAATACTACGAAACCATTAGATGTTACCTAAACATGTCTTCATTTCTGATGAATTAGCACTTACAAAGTACTAAATTTGGGTTTTATTTACTAAAGATATTAGATTTTTTTTTATTATGAGCAAACTCTCAACAACATTGATTTTTTACGCGGATTGCTGTTTTCAGTCGCGGATCTTTATTTAGATGTTTCGCGGAAAAGATTTTCAAGTTTTTGTAACAGCCCTGGACATAGTAGATAGTCTCCGAACATCTTATAGTCATGTATGTGTTAGTCTGTGATGAAACATTACCTTAAAAAGCTCAAAACTTGAGAAACACTATAATGTCCATCAAAATTGGAGCTTGTTAACCCGTATAGGCCTGAGTGAAAGAAAAATTACTAAAACTCTCACCGCTCAGCGAATACTTAACGGATTCCAATTATTTTTTGTCAGTATACTCGTACACATATCTAGTTTCTAAAAGTGGTCAAAGAATCTCGGGAATGTTCCTGTGGCCGGAGTTATTGCAATGGATCACTGGGTCAGGTCGGGTGACAAGGGTTTTGTGTTTCTGTGCCCCTGGAGGTAGGCAAATTTCAAGTCACAGATAATTTCCAGAATCGGCTATAATGTGGCCACTATATCGAGGAGTTTTAAGAAAAATGCATCAGCGTAAACCTTCTGTTAATCGATTAAATTGAATAATTGAAACTGCATTTGATTGATCCTACAAATCGCCATTTTCAGGCCCCCGGGATGCCTTAAATTTATGATAAAGTGTACAATTTGTATCTTAACATCTGTGTCAAGCTTATGGGAACGCATTTTAGTGAACTATTATATTCGATCAATACCTTTAGATATTTGAAACGCTTTAATATCTAACAAATCAAGAGCCGGTTAGTCAGGACATTAAGCCGGACTGGTCACATCTGGTACACTTTAAATGGTGCAACACTATTCATTTATAATGTTGAATATCAGACATTAATGATTTATGCAAAATAAAATGAATGCCATTGGAAATAAATAAAGATAACTTGGCATGTCCCAAAAAATCGCATTTTTCAACCCGACTTGACCCAGTGACCCACTGCAATAACTCCGGCTATAGGAATATTCCTGAGTTCCTTCGGCCATTCCTAGAAACTAGATATGTGGGCCAATATACTGACAAAAAATTATTTGAATCCGTTAAGTATCCGCTGAGTGGTAAGGGATTTAGTATTTATGCTTTCACTCAGGCCTATACGGGTTAATCTTACATTTTTTGACTACCGTCAATGGTGTGTGCAAAAAACATGATTTTTTTCATATGTGTGTTGTACAAAATGCAAGCATTACTACTGAAGTGTTAAAAAGGGTATCAGACAAACAGACACAAATCTTTAAGGCGAAAGAGCCAAAAATTTCCAATATTTTACAACAGTTTTTGTGTACACGTGTTCTACTTTAATCTATTAATGTATACCCGTCAATAGTAAATCAAACAACGACATTAAGGTAAAACAGCTTGGAATCAAAACTCAATAATGTAAGTACCAAAATTTTGAAGGCACAAATCTCACGAAAGAAGCATCAAACTACAGTGCGATTTCTATTTTACCTTTGTGCACTAGCAGAAAGCTTGAAATAAGAAGATTGAGTTTGTACGTTCATTATTTCAGCAGATAAGTGCCTTTGAAATCGTGAGTAGGGGCACAAGCCGGCCATTGTGCCTGTCATGTTTGGATTCCGAGATGTGTCACCTTAAAGAATAATAGTATTTGGAATAGCTTTCTAATACAATTGAATATATTTCAGGTCGAAAAACACCTTAATGATCAGGCTTCGGCGACTTCAAATTTACCATCCGCAACAGTTTCTGCCAAATAGTGATGCTTTGGGTGTTTGTTTGTTGAAAGAGTAGAATGATTCACCTAGAACAAAATGCAATTTCCATGGTCACTACAAAAATACGATCGGACAGCTGTAACTCAACCACACACATTTATGAACAAGTAAGTATAATAGAAATATGATACGCATCTTGAATACTGCGTTATCATTGTACAGTACCATAAACCATAGGCTGTTGCTGTTCTCAGTTGTCATGCTTTATATTGTTGAATATATGTATTACCTACATTTCATTCCAAAAAGAGTAACTCACCATCAACCCGAGAGGTTCCGAATTCTCACTCACTCTCACGATAAAAGATTTCTCCCTCACAATAATTTTCAGCCAATGCTTTGCGAAAGTATCCGTGAACAAAACGAAGTGAAACTTTTTTCACACACTTCCACACTGCTCTTAAGGCCGCACGGGACGTCATCATAATCACCCTATCCATTTCAAGAAGCAAATCCCAAGAACCACTCCATATATCGATGCGAAAATGTATCACTATGATTCTATATATGTAGTGCACAATCCGATAAATTTTCAGCTTCATCGGTTCACTAAAACTCGAGATTTGCTTCCACAAAGTTTTGATGATTATTGTTAGAGTGAGACGAAAGATAGGGAAAATAACACGGTCTCCCGTGTCCCCTTAAAAGCACAGCTGTCCCATAAAAAAGAAGGCATGGTGAACAACGCGCTCAAAGTTTGTTTCCTCATACAAATTTTCATAATTTTCCAGTACATGGCATCTTCATCCAAAATTACGCACAGATTTTGCGTATTCCATACAAAATGGTAAATTTAAGAGGATTAGAACCGAGGTATTTATACCGTATAGTAGGTTACCGATTTGAAAGTCATATCCCGCAAAGAAAGAATAAAACAATGTGTTAATATGTCCACAGTCTGGGTGACTCTTAGCAACCTGGGTCAACTTCGTACATTTACAATATTTACACACACGATGCTACAATGCATACAAACTTATCGGCTTTTTGATTGAAGTCTAGCCATATATAAGCCCCAAATTAATTTTGATATCATCTGTAACTTTTTATCCTTCACTAATCCGCATGAACTGCACCGTTTGAATTTCAATTATATTGTGCTTGTCCTGAAAACATGCGCATTATATTCAAATAATTTTACATCTCTTTTTATGATCTTCTCTTTCAGATAGTTTTCCAGTGGTCATATGTTTGAATTTAATAACTTCAATAGAAAACGGATAACACACTTTTCATCAGTATCACAAACAGAAAATAAATTCAAATACTATAACTGAACGCTACTCTTCACATTTTGAAAGAAAGCCTGGTAAGCGGTGGGATTGCACTTCGAACTCAAGTAGATTGTCGTTAAGTTATAGTATATACAGAGACTCAAATTCATATTCGTACAGGGCACTGTTTTCACATTAAGTTGATGAAAAACTATTAAACGGTATATCAAATTCGAAATACTTTATCAACAAATGAATAATAAAGTATTCAAATTCTTTTTTATGTGGATAGACCTACACTCCCGTGCAAAAGTTTGGGTTCACCCCCTAAAAAACATACAAAAGTGTTTTGTCCATATCTCTGTGATTATACTTCCAATCGAAACTCTTTAAGTCGCATTCGATTGGCAAAAAGTTATTCTTACTTCGTATGTATTTTTCCAAAAACATTTTTTGAATTTTGTATGCTAAATTTTTACTTAAAGTTGTTACATTTTTCAAAAAACGCACTGAAAAATCATATCTAATTTCCTCAGCATTGGGTCGACAAAAATTTTAAATCAAAGTGTCATTAGAATCGTAATCTTATATTCTTTGAAGAGACCCCACGAAATTTTTGCGGAAAAATCTGAAAAGTATTCAAAATCAATGAAACAGTCAGTCAAGTCATCGTGCAAAAGTTTGGGTTCACCCCTCAGTATGATGCAAATCGTGCAAAAGTTTGGGTTCACCTGAACTTACTTAAATCTGTAAAATCTGAAACCAATCATGTACGCGCCATTGGTAGTTGGCCGATGGACCAACAGGTGGCGGTAGTGTGTAAACGTCAAACACGAACAAAAACGACGCGAGCGCTGCGGGTGGTCGATTGACCACCTACCAGATATTCGAATCGATCGTTAAAAAGTTGGCCGATGGACATCGATGAGAGTGTGACGTCTGTTTGTCTGTGCTATAGCTATCGCACAGACAGACAGACGTAACAGCTAGAACAATTATCAATTTAAAACATAGTCACGTGAACATTTACGCCCAATGCTAAAAATACTTCATTTGGCCAACCGCGAACTAGGTGGCGGTAATGAGCAAACGTCAAACTCGTACAAAAGCGACGTGAGCGCCACGAGTGGCCCGTCGGCCAACTACCAAATGTTAGAATTGGGCGCTATTCTGCTGTGCGATGGAAATAATTAGAGTGTTACGTCTGTTTGTCTGTGGTTATCGATTTTACCGAAAGTAGTCTAAAAACTTTTAGCAGAACACTACACACATTTTTTTTATTGCTCGATTTTTTCCTGGTTAATGAATTCATAGATATATTATTAGTTTAATTCGTTATTCATTACTCAATGCATATAAATTATCTTATGGGACCACGAAAATGCATATACAAAAATTTGGATCATGGGGCCAGTTACCAATCCTGTTAATCTCAATGTTTATGTGGACTTTTTTGTAGCTTAGCATGTTCAAAATAGGTAAATTTGATTCGTGGCCAATAAAACGGTGGTAAAATTTTAATTATTAAAACCGTTTGATTTTGGCACTATTTCAGAAAGAGTAAATTTTATCATCCGAGTATGCTTTAATCAAAAGCTTTTTCTGACTGTTAGAGGACAAAACCTTCGATATTTTTTGTTTTAGTACACTGAAAAGGCTAGTATAAAAATATAACACAAATTGTCCTACATGGCGAAGTCATGTTAGAATTTATTACAGTACCGCAAAACGCGGTATCCGTACACTGCCCATAACTGCATATTTGTAACATTCGACAAAAGTAGGCATTGAGTAAATGGAACACCAAGTGTGCATTTTATGGCAGTATGGGAAGAAACTATAATTTCTAAAAATTACCAGTAACTCAAAAGTGCTTATTTGAGGCTGAAAATTTGTACAGCTCATATCGAATATTGGGTGAATAGTTAGAAAATAATTCTGATAGAAATTTCCTTGCTACTACATTACGAGCCTCATGCATAATCTCAATGTGACTGTTATGCGGTTACAATTGCCAGTGTGACAAAACAACTTGGTATTTTTTTTTCGAATTTTCTAGAACAAAATCACAGATTTTAGTAAGTTGATCAAAAGTATACATCATTTGATGACTCTCCACGGTATTGTCAAAAATGTCGAAAGTGACTGATATGCAGTTATGGGCAGTACAGTACCGTATAAATGCGGGTAATTTTGATACTTGCGGAACCCGCAACACACTAAACGAAAAATACATAATTTCTGTTTATCAATTAAGCAAAACAAATGCAAAAAAATAGAATTAGTATGACACTTCATGTCAGTGTTGTTTTCGTTCGAGTCGAGGGTATCGATGAAACTTTAGCCTTTTTAAAACGCTTAGGGTTCATTCAAATATTACGTAACGCAAAATTTACCAATTTTAGACCCCCTCTCTCCTCGCACGTAACAGCTTTTGTATGGAAATTTTTTGGATGGATCGTAACACTACACACTTAGATTTTTTTTTCACGAGCTCGGCTGTGCAAATCTCGGTTTCCCGATTTTGCGGCTGTGCGGATCTCGGTTAAAATTAACCGAGATTCGGCATTCTGAATTAAGTGTGTATGTAAGACCCCCTCCTCCTCCTGTTGCGTTTGAACGATCTCTTACAAGCAATCAGTTCTACGATCACTACTTGATGCATCTATAATTAGTTCGTCTTTAATACTTGATAGCCTAGTTGTATTAGGACATGAGAACTATCTCAAACTTCTTAGCAAAGAGCAGTTTTACAAATTCGGACCATTTTTGTAATCCAAGTAAGAAATTTCCACACAACGTTAAACGCCTAGAGGTATGCAACGCCCTATGAACTGTTCGAAATTCATTTGATTTTGTTCGAAAGATACTAATACTAATATATACCTCAAAAACTTTTCATTTATGGTAAACTCAAACAATCATTGTCGATAGATATCTGCTCAAAGGTATACTTTTATCACAGACATACAGACGTAACAGCTAGAACAATTATCAACTTAAAACATAGTCACGTGAACATTTACGCCCAATGCTAAAACTACTTCATTTGGCCAACCGCGAACTAGGTGGCGGTAGTGAGCAAACGTCAAACTCGTACAAAAGCGACGTGAGCGTCGGCCAACTACCAAATGTTAGAATTGGGCGCTATTCTGCAGTGCGTTTAAAATAATTAGAGTGTTACGTCTGTTTGTCTGTGCTTTTATGCAAATTATTATCAGCTAATGATTGAGTTTGTCATGTCATCTAGTTCGAACTATAATGATGCCAAACAGTAGTTTTGTCGTGGATTTCCGTGTGTTTATCTAGAGTAAAGTGGGGTAAAAGTTCGAGTGGGGTAAGAGTTTCTTTTTAAGATTTCTAGCTCACTTCAAAACAAATCTTATAAATGTCATGCTGGTTCGAATGCTATTCAAGTAAGAGATTTCACTCCAAATTTCATAAAAATCGATTGAGATTTGGAAAAGTTATGGCTATTTGTTGTTTTTCGACGTGAATATTGTAATTTTTGGTCAAACTTTCGTTGCATGGAACCAATTGAAGATAAAATCTTTTTCAATATTTTATGTAAGGGCGTGTCTAGGCCTATCATAATGTTGCTTTGAGGTGTATTAGTTTTTGCATAAATGCTCGAAAACAATTTTTGACCCATAGTGGGGCAAAAGTTCGAATCAGCAGGGCAAAAGTTCGACCCATGTATAAAATCACGGAAAAATTTGAAAATTGCCTGAAATCCACATATTATCATTAAATTTAGTTAAATTTGTTTGATCGTGTGAAAACTGTCACCAACATTTAGCATTTCCACTTAGTTTTGCGAAAAACTGCTATTTTTGAGTATATTACAATTAACCCGGTTTTGGGCTATTTTTTGATGAAAATTTAGTGTGTATTTTTCGGCAAACTTAAGTTTGCGGCTGGTGTAAAGTATGCCTGTCATAAAAGGATCGATATTTTGTGTTTTAGCCAGCGAACTTTTGCCCCATCCTAGATTCGAACTCTTGCCCCACCGGTGGGGCAAAAGTTCGTTTAAGACAAACTGTTATAACTTAAAATGGGTAAATATTTTGACACAAGTTTGGTCAGCAAAGTTATAGCCAATATGTTGAAGGTTCACTGTATGGTATTTCTTTAGTTTTAACTACTATTGTTTTCCTGGAAACTTTGATTATACCACTAAGGTCGAACTTTTGCCCCATCTTACTCTAGTCATTTTCAAAGTTACCCCAAATCCGAAAATTGATTTTCGATTATATCAAAAATTATCGGTGTATTCTTAACGAATCGTTATGCAATATTTCAAGTGCAATTGATAACTAAGATACCAGAGTTTTTTTTAATATAAAATAAAAATCCTTAAATCAAAATGCAGAAAAATTCAGATTTTACTAAAAACCAAATTTACGGTAACCATAAATTACATTCAGGCAGCGTCCATTTATTACGTAACGCTAAAACTGAAAATTTTCGACCCCCTCCCCCCCCGTCCGTAACGCTTTTTGTATGAAAATTTTCAAATTTTTGTATGAGCCGTAACGTTTGAGCCTACTCCCCCCCTCCCCCTAGAGCGTTACGTAATTTGTGGATGCCGCCTCACCTACGAAAAGAATAAAAATGACATTTGTATGTAGTAAAGTCATTTTCGTGAAATGTTTGCATTTTTATGGGCATAACTGTCCCATATGGAATGAGCAGGCATTCACACTTCAATTATTGCACCGACCTCAGTAAAACGTTTCGCTGAGAATTCGGTAATTTTCAACGCTGAATCGCGGTAGGTACTTATTTTACCGAAATTTCGGCAATCAATTTTTTTACGAGATCTCGGCGAACATTACCGATATTCGGTAAACGTTTACCGAGATCTCGATAATAGTTTAATCGAGTATCGTCAAATTATTACCGAGATATCAGCTGTTGGGTTCTCGGCGATTCCGTTTGTGCGTTGGGAAAATAGCACTCAAAGATTGAAGTTTGTCTTCTCATACAAATGTTCATAATTTTCTAGTACATTTTTGCATGCCATATTTACTTAGTACCGCCGGACAGACAACTCATTTAGCTTCTATTGATAAGCAATAAATATAAACTCCAACACAATTCACGTTCTGCAGCTGCTATTTGGGTCGAAAATTCATATAGAGACTGTTGTGCCTTTATTTTTCTATATGGGAGTGCATCAACTTCATCTTTTTCCACAACATTCTCAAACAAAATGTACATTATCCTTATAAGCGTAGAAGACATGAATGTTGCGATGAAAAATAGGTGTTCATTCGAAAATCAATATGAGATAGTCATGCTTTTATGGGCAGTATTCCTGAAATTAATTTGTAAAACCAGGGAAAAACCTATAGGAATATCAGGGAATTTCATTTCTGCAAACGTAATGAACAACGAAGACACCCTGCCTGGTTGTCCAATAGGAAAAATCAGCTACGTTTCTGTTACATTACTAGTAGGATGAAATAGGCGCTACCACATCATAGATGGCGCAAAAGTGCCATGTAATTTCACATATAAGGCAGTGCCATCTAAACGCGGACATTTGAAAATAGCAATAGCAACACGTTTGAAAAATTGCAATCAACAAAATGATGTAAATCGACTCTGATACTAATATCAACATTTTTTATATATTGTTCGATTTTTGGCCTGAGCGGTAATGGAAAGGCATCTAACTTCAAATTTCTTGTGAGTGGAAGTTGTAATCAAAAAAATATTTGGTTGGCGTGATAGCCATTCCCATTACGCACAACCAGTACCAAATATTGTTTTCGAAAATAGTTCTCATTTTTGAGAAATAATTCGTTAGATACATTTCGCCATACAAATATTCTTCGCGTTACCTTTTGGCGACTTTTCGTGCAAAGACACTAGCGCAAGTGCGTTACTATGTGGTGAGCAGCAAATCAGGCCCTGCATATAACCCATTGGAACATACCAAAATCTACTGATCCAATAGCCGCTCACAAGGTCTTGTGGTTTTAATATAAAGAATTAACACTTAAAGTGGTCATAAAATCACTATGCTAACTACCGGGCTCTGCCCCAGTGGGGACGTAAGCCAAGAAGAATAAGCTTAAAGGCCCAAACGCAATGCTAGCGGAACTACAACGGAAAGCGGAACCGGTTCGCCAGCATGAATCACACCGTCCTGACTGAGCTGTCAACGAACGAAAGTGAACCAAGTCTGAGTCGACCAGCATGTTATAGTTCATGCTGGCGAACCGGTTCCGCTTTCCGTTGCTGTTCCGCTATCATTGCGTTTGGGCCTCAAGTTGTTTCAGCATTCTATTTTAGAAAATTCAAACATTATGGACGGGGTCGATAGTCCAATGGCTACCGCTTCTGCTTCATAAGCAGGAGGTCATGGGTTCAATCCCAGGCCCGTCCCTTTCCTCGTGCTTTGTAGCTGTATCTTTTACTTGCTTCTATCTTCCACTCTTCATATATCGCAGTTGATCTATCACAGTTTATAGCATGTACTAGAATCAGAGACGGACAAAAAGTCCGTTATCATACGCTTCTATTCTTCCATCATTATAGGACGCCTTTCCTTACGCCTGATACACAGGGGATTGCTACGAGCACCTCTTTCTGTTGTCTCTTATAAAACGATAGCAGAGCTCACACACACGAATGTGCATTGTTCACAGCATCAACAAAATAGCTGGGGTGAATGTGGAGAAATGAATCACGACACACAAATTCAACGCGTCACTCGCGTGCCGTTCTGAAGAAATCAATTCACGCTTCTTTTTTTGTCTATTGTATGTAGTTTGATTACCCACGAAAGATTTGGGTTTCTTTAGCTTAATACCATATATCAACTCTAGCATATTTTGTTGCGCTCCATGCGTTTTGTACTGCTCTCCCTCGTATGGAAGGTAAACATTCGAAAAACATACAAATGTGAGTGGAATTTCATACTGAAGTATAAATTATGCTCCCGATAAGGAGGCATAACTTGATCAGTCAAATTCCATAGTGAAAAAATAGGACGTCGCCCTCTGCTGATACATAAGCAGTCCTCTAACTAAACAGCAAGCTTTTCTTCCATAAATTTACCACCCGTACCCCTTCCCGCATAAACTGGCGTAGATGCAGAGATATATCCGGCCTAATATAGGGGCCAGTTGAATGCATCATCAATTCCTCCCCTTTCCTCTCACTGGTCAGCATTCTGACATGGCAGGCGTCATTGTTGCCTAAACAAAGAAGATCACCAGCATCACCTACACTCAGTGATGGAAAGTGGCGAACGCTTCTTCTGAACAGGAACAAAAACAAAACCAAACGCTCCCGAGCGTCAGAGCGCTGGCTTACTCGCATCTGTCGACTCCCGAGTAACTGAAGCTAAAAGTGATTCGCGAACGTGTTCGGAGCTGCTCAGAGTCATATTGTGCTTTTGGGAAAAAAGCTGCTTACCCTCCGAGATTTATGGTTTTCAGGGGCTTTTGACTACAAACTAGTAGTTTACTGTCGATATGATGGTTATACAATTATTTTGTCTGTCAAAACCATAATAAATCACACCTTGCTCGGTTACTCGCGAGTCAACGCTCCCGAGTTTGTTGCTACTTCTTTTGACATGTTCTCCCGAGCAGACGGGTGCGTACTTACTCACACCTAGCCAGATCCCGAGTCTGTGATGTTTGTTATGCGTTCGTATACACTCGTGAGCTGCTTCGTGATGCGAACTTTTCCAGCACTGCCTACACTGAGGGTGCCGTGTCCTGTTAGTCCCAAGCAGTAATCTGGTTGGTTTCTTGTGTAAGTGCAGCTGATCTGGCGATACTGGAGTAGCAACCACGGTTGGCCAATGGGGTGGAATGAGCACCTCTTGAAAACCGCATAAAATCATGAAATTTCATCTGATATAACATGCAAACCCGAAGCTGACAAGGAAATGAAGCAATGAGCATGCTATGAGACAATGTTCTAAACTTAAAGAAAAAGAAATAAATGCTGTTCGTTAAAACTGCCCATATTGCCTCGAATGGCTCTTTCAAATTTCATAATTTTAGAATAATGATATTTGACTGTTGGAATGTTCTTAAAAATTTGATCTTTTTGCACGGAGTGTTTTTAAATACTAATGACTTTCATGTGCAGTGAAAAAAATAATTAAATTTTTAGATTATATGAAACAATTTTACAACCAAAAATAGGGTGCTCATTTCATCCTATCGGCAAAAATCGACTCAAAAAATGCCAAATTTTGAAAAATCTGATTTATTTGTGAACATTATTAGACAATGGAAATCCCCTGTCCTTTGGTTCAGAAAGGGGTATGGGCGCGTTCTGCCAACTCGGTCGAGGCAGATTTCTTGTGTGAACAAGTTACAACATAGACGTTCTAAAGTGCCAGAATGAAGTGTTGTGCTTGTGGGGAGCACTTGAAGATGGGATGGAAGGTCATTACTTCGCGTTCGTGCTTTACTCCTGCTTATCTTAAAAGTTATATACAATAACCGACCCTAAGTTTAACTATCGAAATTAACAGTTGCAAATACATTAATCGTTCTGAGCTCACTAACATGTCGTCGCGTTAATTTTATCATAATGATCTTTTATCTACATCCGTCGAACCATTCTGAATGGCCGTTGTGAGAATATCACCAAGAACTTCTCACATGCATCAAATCTGAATTGTCCTACATTTAAACATTGAGGTTTTCGCTCTTTTGGATTCATTTTTTGTTGTTCGTCCTCAGTATTGTTGAGATGTCCTGAATGCCGCACATGGCGTACAGTGATCATTGCCATGGAGTTTCTCGTAAGCTGCATGGGGATTGTTATCATGGGAATCCAAAGAGCGAATTTTTTATGATTTCATTGTAGGCCAATGCAGCAATAAAGCATGTAACAATCACTAACATTTATTCTCTCTTTATCCTTGTTTTCATATCTAACCCGCCATTACAACGAGGAAACATCCATTGGAGAGAAAAGACATGGCAGCGTATTGACCGAGAAAAGATAAGTATCATATTTTTGTAAATATTCTTATTACTGATTGCAAGGTGAATCAGATTAACTAAATTTTTAACTAATAACAATCTTGTTCCACAGAGCTATTTACAAAACACCACCCAAAATCCCTCCTTTCCCATATCCTTAGGCAAAACACTTCACTACCGCTATATGTATGACTGATTCATGTTCTTTTGACCTTGCATCATTCATACGTGTATTGGAAGTCAAGAGTAGAAGCAAAACTTAAAGAACCTTCTGGTCAAAGATGTTGCGTTGCCTACTTCCCAAACTCCAAAACCCCCTCGGTGTATTATGGACGGTGTGAGTTTTCAAACTTATGCTGGAGACTTGGCCCCTGACCCCCTTGTATATCAATAAAATAAAAAAAAAAAAAAAACATTATTAGACAATGGAAATCATACGGATCTAGTGTATTGATCTAAACACTGTTGTAAATCGTGCAAAAATCCGAAGATTCCATAATATTTTCAGCACTTTTATCGACTTTTCCTTAAGGTGGTCAAACTGCCCCACTTTCCCCTACCGTTTTCAACCATCTATAGCTGCACAGACTGATAACATAACACTAGACAACGGACAAGCATGCTATGCTTCAGTACAATAGTGAGACATTTCTGACGAAAAGATTCAATGGCTGAAGCGGGAATCGAACCCACACCCCATGACACGTTGCGCTCACTGCCTGGCAAGACTAACAGCTCGGCCATGAAGCCCACGACGACAATCTGGAATTCTTCACAACTACCGCGTAATGATGGATTCTATGAGGCGGCATCCATAAATTACGTAACGCTCTAGGGGGAGGGGGGGGAGTAGGCTCAAGTGTTACGGTTCATACAAAAAGTTGAAAATTTCCATACAAAAAGCGTTACGGACGGGGGGGAGGGGGTCAAAAATTTTCAATTTTAGCGTTACGTAATAAATGGACGCTGCCTAACATGGTTGAGATACGAACAAAAACATACTATGTCTCCGAAATATGGATCGGCGATTCTTTATAATTATTCAATATAAATATAAGATAGTGAAAAAACGGATCTATCATTACGTTGAGTGTTATATTTTATGACGGTAGCCCTAATGTTTTTCTGACAATTCGTTTAGCTATCTTGTTGAATTCTTCTCTATTTTCGCGCCACATTATGGCTGCATCTACATTAGCTCCTGATTCGTCATTCGGTTCTGAAAGAGAGAAAAATAAACAAAAGTTCATATAGTATAAAGTTGTTCAGAATTTTCAGATCACTTAGAGTAGACGTATCAGTTTTCGTCTCACTAAGGCACACAATTTATTGCAAATCAGTAAAAAGACTTCTGAATACTGGTAATAGGTACGTTAAACGAAAGCTTTCAATCCCTAATAAGCGGCAACAACGACGAACTCGAGGCCAAGTTAGATGACTATTGTGCAATAATAGAATGCTGAGGTGAATCAAATTGTCAAACAAAAATGGATTCAATAATTAGTGCAATTTTTGTTTAAACAACTAAAAACTAAAATAAATTGAACTGCAATATTTATGAACCTTGCAACGATTTTGTTTTTTGGATCCACTATGCATACACGATTTTTATTATGGTAAATAGCATCCACTCAATGTTTGAAATGGTTCGGAAGAAATTTGACTGTGCACACGCCATTAGAAGTTTATATGGAGATTGCTATGGAAAACGCCAACCTTTGATTTTCAGCTCTCTATCTCTTCGACATAACATTTTATGGAAAATTGAACAAACTCTTCTCATGTGAAATCCTTTTAGCTACAACTTTGCCGAAGACCATATTTTGATTGGACGTCAGGGTAAATTGTTATTTATCATCCTAAAGTATGTTTGCATGTATCGGCGCGGCAGCCAACAGTGCACATTGGTCCACGGAACGAAATTGAGGGTTCATTCACAAATTTCATAACGCCGAAAATGACCATATTTGATACCCACCCACCCCCTCGTAACGCATTTTGTATGAATAGTTTTTTTTAATACTCTCCCTTACTCGATATTCCGTATCTCGATATCGAGTAGAGAACCATAGTATAATTTGGTTTTCATGGCTAACTCGATGGTCCCTTGGATTGCAAATGCACTGGTTTTGTGTTCTGTAAGTCGATACCTCCCTAACTCGATGGTCCCTTCAATATTTATCGAGTAAGGGAGAGATGACTGTATCATATGAGCTGTTACATTTTTAAGACCCCCTTCAGCGATATGAAATTTGTGAATGGGTTCTAAGTGGAATAAATTAATAACTTGAAAAAATATAAAAGATGGGGTTTTAGTGTCTTCTGAACATTTGTTTGTCTGATCAAGGCGCGTTATATGCAAAAAAGTCCTAAGGGCCAAATTGTATACCAATGGACCGATGCACGAGTTCACTAATTTGACGTTTGAGCGGTGCCGAATTCACTCGTTTCCATGGTCACCTACATAATACGGCACCGCTCCTACGTCAACTAGTGAACTCGTGCATTGGTCCATAAGTGGCGGGTAGAATGGATCAAAGTTAATCTGAATGCACAATAATGCAGGCTACCTATGTTCTTCAGCAAAAAAGCAGTGTTGCTCTGAAAGTAATTGAATGATCATCTCAGTATGATTTAGACTTTGTTATCAATAATAAAAAATTATCCTTACGTTCCACCACAATGTGATCTTTGGCAAAATTGTAGCTGGGAAGATTTTACATGAAAAGAGTTTGTTCAGCATTTAGTGGACGGAACACGAAAGATTTGCCTTTGCCATAGTAATTCCCATATAAACTTCAAATGGCGTGTGCACAACCAAATTCCTTCTAAATCACTTCAAATTTTGGGAAAATGATTTTCATCATAATTTACAACGTTTAAGCATAGGGGAGCAAACATTTCAAAATTTGCATCAGTTCAGTTCAAGCACTTTTCATGAAAACGTTATTTTGATATAGAAATACAGTCATTTCCAGAATTCACCACCTGCATTGATTTCTTATGGAAGGTGACGAATTATAAACATGCAGAAGCAAGGTCCAAATGAGCAACATATTTAGGAAAAGCAATTTTTCTATTATTTTTTTTGCAAAATTTTAGGTTTCTGAAAATGTTGCCACATCTTTTTAAAGTAATTTAATGAGCACTAGGCGAATGTACTAATTCCTGTTTGTGTCTTGAAACGTTTTATTTTCTAGGATGTCAAATACCGGTTCATCTCTCCTAGCATAAAGTCATTACGCATAACGGCATATGAAATAATCATATTAGGCTTCAGGTGGCCATTTGACATTACTGGTTTTTGGTTAGTCCTCTTCATTTCTAATAAGTCATTCCTCATTTTTCCTCCTCCTCTTAATCCTATTGATGTTCATACACTTACCAGCTAGCATGCTAACAACACTCAGCAAGATTTTTTCGACGCTCTGGACTGGACTCCAACGTTCAGCGGATAATTCATAACCTGAAACCAAACGGTTTTAAACAAATAGAACAACATTGTCGTAATTGATCTTATTGATGCTACATACCTAATGGGTCATCACCGGGAGCGTGTAGTATTGAGATACAAACTCTGCCATCCGCAAAAACTAAAAAAATAAATAAATGGAATAATCAATAGATAGTAGAAAATCGGTCGAAAGATCATACAAGATCAATAGATAGTAGAAAGTTTGGTCGAAAGATCATACAAGATTACCTTTGTATGGGTCCCCTCACATTGCTTAATTTATGGCAATGAGAAGGCGGACTCTCTCGGCAAAGATGGGCGCTTAGGAAGGTGAGATTTATGATAGACGAATTTCACACGATGAGTTTTTTTTTCATTTAGTACGTCAAAGTTCTTTTCACGGTTGGCAAAGCGATTGGCCAACTGGGAAGGTGGTTACATTCTATAATTCCTAGAGTTGCCTTGCGAGCCTGGTGGAAAGGTTTGGACGTAAATCGAGATTTCATTCGCGTAATGTCAAGACTTATGTCCAACCATTACTCGCTAGATGCACATCTGCACAGGATTAACCTCGCGGAGAGCAATATATGTAATAGGTATGGTTCCGGTTATGATGACATCGATCACGTAGTTTGGAAATGCCCGGATATGGACGTCTCCAGAGCGCAACTTTTGGATACCCTTGCGGCCCGAGGTAGACAACCCTATGTTCCAGTTAGAGATGTGTTGAGCACCCGCGATCTTATTTATATGGTCGCAATTTACGATTTTATTCGCTCGTCTTGTATAAAAGTTTAATTCTCTTATGTTCTCTTCTCCAGTTTTTTTCTGTGTTGTCTTTTTTTTTTTGTGTTGGATTGAGGATCCTGGTCATCTGGCATAAACGCGATTGAGCCTCAAATAAACGAACAAGTAACGACTGCAATACCATGGCTGCACTACCGCAAGGACAAAAAAAGTGCTTCAGATCCATGATAAAAAAAAATGTCAGTTTGATTTAAAATTTCATATTCATGTTTTCATGGAGTGTAGCCAGATAAAGGATAATTTCAACACCTAACATAGCAAAATACGACAATATTTAGATTTGAAGTCTTCCATAAGAGGGCGGGTACCCCGATTCTACAATAGTATTGTGCTCTGCAAGAAAAATTCACGCAACGCAATTAACTGAAAATGTCGATATACAGTGGTCAAATGTTACATCGAATTCAGATTACTTTATCAATAATGCGGGTCATAGGTGTCATCTTTTTTATCTTTATTTTGAGAATTTTAACACTTTCGGCTAGTTCTTCACTCGTCAGAGAAAGCCTAACAGATTCCCCGGTGTCATCTATTGTTCGACAATTACAGACTGTTTCCATTGACTTTGGGATGGTACACAAATTATGTCATGCTAAATTTTACCTTTCTTGACCTCCCCCCCACCTTTGTCACGTTTTTTGTATGAGCCCTCCGAATTTTTTGTAAGGCTTGTCACGCTTGGCTTGACCCCCCTCTCGGAGCGTGACGTAATTTGTGCATGACCCTTTTCATCATTGGTATAATTTAAAAGTATTGAATTTGTGTCGTACAATATTTTAAATTTAAATAAATTTTTGAAAAGTAACACTTTTTCAACGATTTTTTTTTCATATTATTGCCTTTAAAATCATAATTGGGAATCCTGAATGAGTCTCAATACAGTCAACTCTCCATAACTCGATATTCAAGGGACCATCGACTTATAGAATTATAGAGTTATGGAATGTACCGGCAACAAAAAATATCACAAAATCGATGGAACAAATTTCTGTATTTCCAATACATATATGATCTCTTCTGTAAGAAAGCAACATTATTTTGTTGGTAGTATTTCACAAATTATTGTTTGCAAACTTTTTTCGAAATGCTCGAAAAATCACGCTATTTTAACTGACAATTTTTTTTTATTTTCATGTTATTCAACTTTCATCGCAAACTGCATTCACCTCCAAACAAAAATTAGACCAAGTTTCCCAAAATAAGAGCGATTTTAAAATAGATATCGAGTTATGAAGGGAAATTTACCTCTCACGTGACATCGACTAGTGGAGATATCGAGTTATAGAAATATCGACTTATGGAGAGCACGATGTATGGGAATTTGAAGGGACCGATAAATCCATCGAGTTATAGAGTATATCGAGTTATAGAATATCGAGTTGTGGAGAGTCGTCTGTATCATATTACAAGTTTAACAGTGCCTACGAAGGGATATCTGCATCTTATACTATAAAATCTTGTTTGGTACATCAATTGTAAATAATCTCAAATCAAAATGTTTCGTCAAAATCTTCTATTTGGCTCTTAAATGAACAAAGTTATTCCATAGTTAATTTTTCTATTGCAGCCTGAATAATAATCTAATTTTCTGTTTTACTAGCATAAACTATTATAGAGCAGGATATTAGAAAAGTTATTGCCGTAATGTTCAGCATATATGTACGTTATTTCAAATGATAAAAACAGCAGGGTATATTCCAGTAAAAGTATATAAATGCGTTACGGTATAATTTGCTCATGAACTCAAATAAAGTTGAATATTGAGATGAATATATTTGATTATGGACAGCATGGGTTATTTATTTATTTGGGTTTACATTAATTTGATGGATATAACCTCGCTAACAATATTTCGCCAATTCACTCGGTTCATGCCCGCTTCTCTCCATCCTCCATCCTGGTGCACCTGGTCAATCCACCTAGCTCGCTGCGCCCACGCCTTCTTGTTCCGACCGGATTCGTGGCGAAACCATCTTTACAGGGCTGTTGTCTGCCATTCTTGCAACATGCCCTGCCCAGCGTATCCTTCCAGCTTTAGCCACCTTCAGGATACTGGGTTTGCCGTAGAGTTGGGCGAGCTCGTGGTTCATTCTTCGCCGTCACACCGTTCTCCTGCACGTCGCCGAAGATCGTCCTTAGCACTCGGCGTTCAAAAACCCCAAGAGCTTGCAAGTCCTCCTAGAGCATAGTCCACGGCTTATGCTCGTAGAGGACTACCGGTCTTATAAGCGTTTTTTTACATCGTGCATTTGGTGCGGGGCGAATTTTTCTTGACCGCAGTTTCTTCTGGAGCCCATAGTAGGCACGACTTCCACTCATGATGCGCCTTCGTATTTCCCGACTACCGTTGTCGTCGACCGTCAGCATGGATCCGAGATAAACGAACTCATCCACCACCTCGAAGGTATCCCCGTCCATCGTCTATCTCTTGTTGCTTCGCGTTTCAGGCGGGTGAACAAATCTGCCATCGTTTCTAATTTTCTCGTAATAATATTCATGTCGTCCGCGAAGCAAACAAATTGTCCGGATCTCGTGAAAATTGTGCCGGCTCTCCGCATGACACCTTCAAGCGCAATATTGAACAATAGGCACGAAAGTCCCCGCCGAGACTAGACCAAACACCGTCCATCGTTGCTCTAATCAATCTTATGAGCTTCCCGGGAAAGCTGTTCTCGTCCATGAAATCGATGAACAGATGATGCATAGGGACCTGGTACTCACGGCATTTCTGGAGGATTTGCCGCACGGAAAAGGTCTGGCGGTCGATGAAACCTGCTTGATAACTTCCCACGAACTCGTTTGCTATAGCTGATAGACGACGAAAGAGAATGTGGGAGTACTTTGTAGGCGGCGTTTAGGATAGTGATTGCACGATAATTTTCACACTCCAGTTTGTCGCACTTCTTGTAGATAGGGCATATAACGCCTTGCTTCCATTCCTCCGGTAGCTGTTGCGTTTCCCAGATTCTGACTATCAGCCGATGCAGACAAGCGGTCAACCTGTCCAGGCCCATCTTGATGAGTTCGGCTCCGATACCATCCTTTCCAGCGTTGTTTTTGGGCGGTTGAATGGCATCCTAAACTTTGGTTGGTGTAACGGATGAAGATATCATACCTTGGGGAACAATGACTTTGATTCGAATGAGATTTAGTAACGGGTTTACTTGGTGTATGAATGAAAGACGGAATAAAAGAGAAAGCACGAGAGAAAGTGGTAGAACCGGGATGACCGACAAGAGCTGGGTCAGTCGTGTTCGGACGGTGATGACGATCGGTTGACAAGCGAGTCGTGGAGTGAGCAATCAGGCGGAGAAGAGATTCGGGCGCGGAGTTTTACAATGGCGACGAGAATGAAAATCGGTACGTGCAAATTATCAGTTTAATGCAAATTGTAGTTTTAGTGTTAATATTACAGTATGGTGTGATCATTTGAGCCAAGAAAAAAAATATATCTGGAAATAAATTGCATGAAAAGTGAACAAAAAACAAAAGAGGAATTGAAAAAAAAATTGAAACCAACGCAGAGTGAAGAAAAACAAAATGGCGGTAAAAGTGAGAGAGGAATATTGGTGAAAAAAAATTCTTTGGCAAGAGTGACGCCATCGATAAAGCCAGAAAACATGAAAAAGAAACAGCGGCAATGGCTCAGGGTGACTTAGAAAATTTTGTGCGTTTTACATACAACGAAGATAATTAAGCACAGTTGCAGATTTGTTTTGGCCAGTGATCATTTTTCTTGACGATTCCAATATGTTTTTTTGCGATCGAATCAAACAAATTTAACGTAGATGAGCTTCGTGCAGTAGTAGTAAATGGTTTTTTGTGTTGCTTCGTGCATTCGATGCTCTTGCAGGGAATCCTGAAAGATGGAGTTGCTTTGTGCTGTTTATTGTGCTGCGTGTGCATTTTTTCCTACGTGCTGGATATGCTGTGTGCTTGCTACGTGCTGGGTTTGCTACGTGCTAGGGTAATTGTCCAGTTTCGATGAGAAGTAATATTTGAGGTTATGCTTCGTGCCGAGCTTATGTGTGTGTGTGTGTTTGGTTATGCTTCGTGCCGAGCTTCGTGCAAAAATAGAAACAAGAAGAAACACAGAGGAGTGAATATAGAAAAACGCCGGCATTATGTATTGACCTGAAGAAACGACATGAAATCGAAAAAATGAGTTATATATGATAAGTGCACGCATGATAAATAAAAATAAGTGATAATGGAAGCAAAAAAATGTATCGGGAGAGTTATTTATGATGTTTGGTTTCAGATGCATCGGTCATGCCACCGTTCAAAATTGGCAGTGATCCCAGAAATGATTGGCTCAAATGGAAAAGAGCGTTCGAAAGGTTTCTCAAAGCAAATTCAGTTGAAGAAGATGGAGAAAAATGCGATCTGTTACTGGTGCTGGGTGGCATGGAGCTACAATCCTACTATGATAAGGTATTCAAATGGGAGGTGCAAACGCCTACGGCTGATGGAAGTGGGGATCTTATGCAAGTGAAGTATGATTCAGCTGTTTTGTCCCTGGACAAATATTTTGCACCTCAATCGAAAAAGCGTTTCGAAAGACATCTTCTCAGAGCGATGAAACAAGAAGAACAGGAACCGTTCGAGGAATTTGTCTTCAGGCTGCAGGATCAAGCAAACCGGTGTGCGTTCGCTGATGTCGACGACATGATTGTCGACCAGATAATCGAAGGCTGCAAATCATCAGATCTAAGGAAGCGCCTGCTGACAGAGGATGTGACTTTGAACGATTCGATTATACTCGGCAAGACCCTCAAGGAAGTACAGAAGCAAACCAAGGAATACGAAAGACATCCACTGGCGGTAAAAACATTAGAATTACGAAATGAGTAAGTACTATTTTTTTATTAATTTATTGTTGTATTTATTATTCACGGATAGATACGAGAGATGCCCATGGTGGTTCAGCAGATTGCAGACCCCAAATCTCGGTCTTTTGGTAATGGTGACCCAAATAACTCTAAGAAATGTTACAACTGCAATAGATATGGTCACATTGCCAGAGAGACAGATAAATGCGCTGCTAGGGATTTTACGTGTTTCAATTGCGGAACTAAAGGGCATTTCAAAGTATGCTGTCGAAAAAGAAAGCATAATGAACCAAGAAATGAGCACAGTTTCAAAAAAGCGCAGAAGTATAAACGGATCCATGCCATTCAAGGAAACCATGAAGATCACAAAGCGGTGTTTTTTGTCGATGACAAACAACTTAATGAAGTGCTTCGAATGGATGTGGGAGGGGTTGAAATTGCATTGTTGGTTGATTCTGGGTCTCCAGCTAATATTATCAACGCTCAAACATACGAGTTTCTCAAAAGGAACAACGCACACATTTTGAATGAAAGAAATCCAGATCACGAAGATATGAAACTGAAATCCTTTGCCTCCGATGGAAACATTTTGTTCAGTAGCGCTTTCGAAGCACAAATCAAAATTCCAGGAGAAGATTCTGGAATATGGTCCCACATCCTTGTCGCTCCTCAAGGTCAAACAATTTGAATCTTTGTCTTTTGTAGGGTAATAGGTGAGAATATACAGAGATGTTAAGCATATGTACATTTGATTCTGTTTGAACAGGTTTTGGAACGTATTGAACAAATGAACATGAAGATAAACGAGCAAAAATCACAGTTTGGTGTCAAAGAAGTCATTTTTCTGGGCCATCATGTTTCAACAGAGGGAATCAAACCTACTGACGAGAAAATCAGAGCAATTTTGAACCTGCAACCCCCCTCATCAACGACGGAATTAAGATCTCTTTTGGGTTTGATAAATTTTGTCGGTAAATTCGTTCCAAATTTGGCGACTATGACCCGGCACATGCGATACTTATTGCTAAAACAAAACTCTTTTGTGTGGGGCGAAGAACATTCACGGGAGCTAGAGGCTATCAAGACAGTCCTAGGGAAGGTGGAAACCTTAGGATATTTTGACCCGACTGACGAAACGCGATTAATCACAGATGCGAGTCCATTTGGATTAGGAGGCATACTAGTCCAAATTAAGAATGGCGTATCCAGAACCATTTCATGCATTTCTAAGAGTTTGGCAGATCATGAGAAGAAATACTGCCAAACAGAAAAGGAATGTCTTGCCATCATATGGGCAATGGAAAAACTGTTCATCTATCTGTACGGAATACGTTTCACTCTAGTAACGGACTGTAAGCCGCTTGAATATCTGTTTAACAAATCACAGTCTAAGCCTTCCGCTCGTATCGAGCGTTGGATTCTGCGTCTATTGAGCTTCGATTTCACCGTGGAATATGAACCCGGACAGAAAAATCTAGCCGACCCACTATCCAGATTAACACAAGGATCGGACATTGCTGAAACTGAACCGGATGTGATTGCGTGGTTATCGGAACAAGTACGACCAACCGCTATTAGTTTGGATGATTTGGAAAATGCCTCTGAGGTGGACGAGGAGCTTCAAAAGGTCAAGGAGGCAGTACATTCGAGAAATTGGGATGACGTTCCGTCGGAATACAAAAACGCAACTATTAAGGAAGATTTGTCTTTGTTCGGAGAACTAATCCTTAGGGGTGACAGAATTGTTATACCCAAAGCGTTGAGGGAAAGGGTGATCAATCTGGCCCACCTTGGACATCAAGGAAGTACTTCCATGAAAGCCCAACTTCGAGCTAAGGTGTGGTTTCCAGCCATGGACAAAATGATAGATTCTGTCGTAAAAAATTGCAAACCATGCAGAATGACATCTCTTCCCGACAAACCCAATCCAATGTCCAGACGACTTCCTACAGAACCCTGGCAAGATGTAGCAATTGATTTTAAAGAAGGCCTTCCTGGAGATATGTCCCTGCTGGTCGTGGTTTGCTACACTTCACGTTTCATTCAGGTTGAACCGATGAAACCGGCCACCACTCAACGTGTTATCGGCGCCCTTTTAAAAATGTTCAGTTCATTCGGAATACCAAGGTCAATCACTGCTGACAATGGCCCACAGTTCAAAGCCGTCGAGTTCAAGAATTTCTGCTTCAGTTACGGGATACACCTAAACCTTTCTACCCCATATTGGCCCGAGCAAAATGGCGCTATAGAAAGACAAATGCGCAACATAGGAAAACGGATTAAAATCAGCTCCATTCAAAATACTGACTGGAAAACTGATTTGAACGAGTATTTAATGCTGTATCACTCTACTCCACAAGAGACCACGGGGTTATCCCCATACAAGATGATATTTGGGAGGGAGGTATACAACGGCATACCGTCCATACACCAGCCACCAACACTGGCCTTGGAAGCTGCCAAAGATAGGGATATGGCATTGAAAGAACATCAAAAGGAACTCGCAGATACGAAGCGGCAGGCAAAACATCATGACTTGGAGTGCGGAGATACAGTATTACAGCGGAATCTAAAAAAGGGTGCCCTTCAACCGAATTTCACAGCCGAAGAGTTCAAAGTGGTTGGTGTTAACAAAGGAGCAGTACAAATCGAGTCTAACGAAACTGGTAATGTTTATGTGCGGAACAGCGCTCATCTGAAAAAGCTGAAGGGAAATTCAATATCGAACGACTACACAATTTCGGAAACAGCGGGTCCCAGTAACACGACAGGACTTGACGAAGACGATGGAGATAAACCGGAAGCGTCGTCAACGAACAATCGACAAATGCTGGAGAGACGCCGAAAGATACCAGCTAAGTATGAAGGATTCGTATTGTAAGTAACGATAAGGATGCGGGTAAGTCAATCTTTATTGTAAATAAATATCGGGTAATTCAAAAGAGTTTTATAGTTTTCTTGACTAAAAAAAAGGAGGGATGTAACGGATGAAGATATCATACCTTGGGGAACAATGACTTTGATTCGAATGAGATTTAGTAACGGGTTTACTTGGCGTATGAATGAAAGACGGAATAAAAGAGAAAGCACGAGAGAAAGTGGTAGAACCGGGATGACCGACAAGAGCTGGGTCAGTCGTGTTCGGACGGTGATGACGATCGGTTGACAAGCGAGTCGTGGAGTGAGCAATCAGGCGGAGAAGAGATTCGGACGCGGAGTTTTACAGTTGGTTTCCAATGTCCGCTGTTCTGACGTAGCCATCGCTTTCGCTGTCCTGACCTTCTGTGTCTGTGTTCTCTGCGCTATTCAGGTTTTCATCGTAGTGATGCTTCCACCTTTCAATCACCTCGCGTCCGTCCATCAAGATGCTCGCATCCTTATCTCGGGACATTTCAGCTCGCGGCATGAAGCCTTTGCGGGATGTGTTGAGCCTCTGCTAGAATTTCCGCGTTTCTTAAGAACGGTACTCCATCTCTTGGCATTCCACATCTTTCAGGCAGCGCTTTTTGTCCCGAAATAGTCGGGTTTGCTGTTTCCGCTTCAGTCTGTATCGCTCCACGTTTTGTCGCGTGCAGCATTGCAGCCCGCGCTGCATTCTTCTTCTCCAAAACCTCCTGGCACCTCTCGTCGAACCAATGGTTTCTTGATCTCCGTTCCACATACCCCACAATGCTTTCGGAAGCATCGTTAATGGTCCTCAAGAGAAACCCTATCGAGGTTGCCATCATCCGGCAACGCTGCTTCAAAATGCTACGCATACGCATTGGCAACATCCGGTTGTTTCAGTCGCGCTAGATTGTACCGAGGCGGGCGTCGGTACCATACATAGTTGATGACGGATAGTTTTGGGCGCAGTTTCACCATCCAGTGGTCGGAGTCGGAGTTAGCGCCACAAAAGGTTCTGACGTCGGTTTTATCGGAGAAGTGCCGTCCTTCGATCAAAACGTGGTCGATTTACGATTCTGTCTGCTGAAATGATCTCCAGGTGTAGCGATACGGGACATCATGGGTAGAGTAGTTTTGTTTTAGAATTAAAAAGTTCGGGATGTAGATTATTTCTACAAACAAGTTTGAAATGAGTCTTGTTCTATTAATTAGAACACAAATTTTGTATAAAAGGGTTACATGCATGTCCTGATTCGCTACTCGTCACACCATAACGCACATGCGCTAGTGTCCATGCATGAAAAATCGCTAGAAGGTAACGCGAAAAATATTTGTATGGCGAAATGCATCTAACGAATTATTTCAATAAATTGGGAACTATTTTCGAAAAAATATTTGGTACCGGCTGTGCGTGATGATAGTGACTACCATGCTTATCAAATATTTTTTCGATTAATGCTTTCATTTACGAGAAATTTGAAGTTAGATGCCTTTCCCCATACAAAATGAAACGAGAAAACTTCTGCTGATCAACTGTGGACAAGAGTAAAGCTGGTAATCCATTGATAATAAATAACATTTCTCAAGAGTTTGCTTTTCAAGTTATGCTGAAATACTGTTATCAACTTTAAGATGACAAGAACTGCTTGTTATTTTCATAAACTGAATTAATTTCAACCGAAACTCTTTCAGTACTCACTAATGTCGCTTTCACAACAGCTACATCGACAAATATGTACACTATTGTTAGATCTATTACATATAACATAAATCATTCACGCAGAGAATTACCAGTGATTCATAATAATGATTACTTTTGTTATTTTCAACAATCACTTTTAATTTGTTGTAATAGGGTCCTAAAGGCCTGTCCCAATTATAATGCCAAACGCTTAAGTTTAGGCCAAAAACACATGTTTACTCAATTTTTTAATGTTTTTCTTTTGTTTAAGCCCAAAAAACATATTTTTTTAGATTTTGTCACACTCCTTGGGTTAAACTCAAATTTTGGGTGTATTTTGCTTTCCGTGTCCCTTCCGAAATGTCAGATAAGAATAACCCCAGTGTTAAAACTATAAGCCCTGTGGTGTTTTTGTCGATTAAGCGAACGTCAAACATGATCAAAAGTGTCAAGGTTCATTTATGGACCCAATTTTTAAATTAAAGTTTAAATATGATATAGCCGTTATTTAAGCGGGAAAAATTGCTAAAATAGTTGCAGTAACATTCTCTTTCGTGTCTTTAAATAAAAACAAGGTTTCATTAAACATTTTAGGACCCAATTAAATAAATTGCATTGAAACAACACACTTAGAAAATATCACCGACTCCGGTAATTTTTTTACCGAAATATAAACCGCTGAGCGCTCGGTAATGCTTCCGGTAAAGTTAAGGATTACCGAACAATCTGTAATTTCAATCGACACGCAGTTGTCAAAAAAATTACAGTATGCTCGTAAATTATTACCGAACGAATTGTAAAATAAACTACCGAACGCATTGTTCGTAGCAGCAGGCAGTCGGAATAGAATAGGATGATCAAAACAAAAGAAAAACAATAAATTTCATATTGATAGCAAATGTGCATCGATTTATTTCGCGTTTTCGTTTTAAATCCGTATGAAGATGAACTGCTTGTCTGCTTATGAAGATGGGAAACCACCAGCGGCATCACCAACAACTCGAACGCGTGCTTTTGCACAAAAGCGCCACCGATTCCGTCATGGGTGCTTATGCCCGTTAATGTGACGATCTTATCCGGAACCGTAAGTGGGCTGTTGAATGCTACAACGAAAATATTTTATTCGACCTTAAAAATAGGTTTTTTAATTCAATCCCTCAGCTCATACTTACGGAAAAGTAGTTCCAGGCGCTCATCCTGCTGTTGTAGTTTTACTTTTTTCAAAAAACAGTGTCCATGACCACAACACAGAATATCAAATGGTATTGGATGCGATACTATCATGTTGACTAGCACATCAAAACAAATATGGCAGCCTCAAAAATATCAAATCACAATTTGTTCGGTAAAGCGTTGTGGCACTATGAACTGAAGTACGATAAAAAATTACAGTCTACGGTGAATCTAAACGATTTACAGTTTTTTCGGTAAATAAAACGACGATTCCGGTAAAAGTGGACGAATATTGTTTTGATTTTCTAATATATTCAAGGATGTTCGGTAAATCTCGTTTGTAATACCGAAACTTCAGTTAAATATTTTTTTACAGTACGTTTCCGGTAAAAAAAATTACCGAACAACGAGAAAAAAACTAAGTGTGAACAATCATTTTTATCAAAACAAAACAGAAATATTGTTGAATTTACGTAGAGCATTTTTAACCCGATATATTTTTAAAACAACAAAAACAAATTGCATTTCAAATGGAAGGTTTGTTTGTTTCAATTATTTCCATTGTTGGTGTGTAAAGTGACTCGCCATTTTTGTTTTTTGCTCGAAACCATGTCAAAGTAAAAAAAGCCGACGCGAAAATATTTATTGAAGCATTCGATGTGAAGAAAATTTTATCAGAAAAAGTTCAATCAATCGTTTGGGAACATCAGAATCAACGATCAAAACTATTCTTGGTAATTTATAACCATTTTTTCTAGAATTCTGATTCTAATTAGCTGTTTTTCATAAATTAAGCCTTTCAAAGCCGTAACCGCGTTTTTTTATTTCAAAATATAAGAAAAAAATGGAGAGGGCCAATAAAAATATACTGCTTCGCGACTAAAAATGGATGAACTAACGTGCGAAGTTCGATTTTTGACCAACCTGCCGCGTCGCGAGTCACTTCGCTGTAGTGCGCATCTATGCCCTTCACCGTGTGCATTATGCGCACTATTGAAAATCGAGTTGCAACGCGGCGAAGTTAGTCAAAAATCAAACTTTGCACGTTGGTTAACCCATTTTCGAACGCGAAGCAGTATATTTTATCATTTCAAATAAAAATATTATATAATAATCAAATCAAATATAATCAAAAAAGATAGACTTTGTTTTAAAATACTAAAGTGTTATTTCAACGCAAAAATATTGTTGTTTCAAAAGAAAAATATATTGAATCAAAAATTTATCTTGTTGAATCGCGTTATACTTCTTCTTCTTCTTTCTGGCATTACGTCCCCACTGGAACAGAGCCTGCTTCTCAGCTTAGTGTTCTTAAGAGCACTTCCACAGTTATTAACTAAGAGCTTACTGTGCCAATGACCATTTTTGCATGTGTATATCGTGTGGCAGGTACGAGGATACTTTATGCCCTGGGAAGTCGAGAAAATTGCCAACCCGAAAAGATCCTCGACCAGTGGGATTCGAACCCACGACCCTCAGCTTGGTCTTGCTGATTAGCTGCGCGTTTACCGCTACGGCTAACTGGGCCGCGTTATACACAGCTGTCAGATTCAACAATAAATATTTTTAAACTAAATGATGAGCAGTTATTGAAACAAAATTTGTTGTAATGATTCAGAATATATTTGATATCAAAATTCTTTTCTCTACGTGTTTAAGGGGGCAGGATCCGTCATCGATTTCGGAATTTTCAAAAGCAGTTTTTTCGTTCAAAATCAAGAAAATTTACAGGAAAATGTGTTCACTGTATTCTGTTCCCCAATCGAAACACAGTGAACACATTTTCATCGAATAATTTTAGTTTTGAACAGAAGAACTGCTTTTCAAGTTTCGATGATGACGATGATTACGATGACGGAGCGTTGATCGTTAAAGTGGTATTGTTTTATAACTTTGTTTAAGGTCCGCTTATGATTTTTTTTTTCAAAAGTACTCTGAACAACGTTGTTAAGGACTTGAGTAATCATCTTCTTCTTCTTGGCATTGACGTCCTCACTGGGACAGAACCTGCTTCTCAGCTTAGTGTTCTTATGAGCGCTTCCACAGTTATTACAGGGTGTCGACTACCTGGAAAAACCTGGAAAGTCAGGGAATGTCAGGGAATTCGACTTTTGACCTGGAAAGTCAGGGAATTTCACTAGACGTCAGGGGAAAATATTCATTAACGGTTGCTACAACATCGAACAAGTTGATTGAGTAAGTTGCAAGTTGCATATGAGAGTAAGCTGTATTTTACTACTTATACTTATTCTTAGAATCCAAAATTTTCTAAAAGGAAAAGCATTAACAGTGCTCTCTGAACAATTTCTTCAAAGTTGGCAAAGTTTGCTTTATTAATATTTAGCTCTAAAGTTTCCTAGATCAAATCATTGCCTTCTCTTCAAAATCTCGAGAAAAAAATGCAATCCACTTCATAAATTTATGCCAATCTTTACATGTTTGCCCAAAATATCCAAGTTAAACTGATAACACGAAATATAAAGAACAACCAATGAAGATTCTCGTATTTAGGTGATGATGAAAACAGTATCTCAAAATTTCAAGAGCACAAATTTGCAAGTCAGGATATTTCTTGAATGTTTTATCATGTCGTTTCTGGAAACAATAAAGATAATACCGCAAAGTGCTCTAATATTGGTATTTGTCCATTTTGCTATCTATTTCAATTTAGATTTTTCAATTTTAATTTTCCAGGATTTTATGAAAATATCGTGATTTCCAAGCGTTACTTCAGGATTTTATTCAGGAGCTTACTTACAGATATGTTCAGTTTGTTTTTGTTCTAAGAATACACAGGAAATTATCCAAAAATTTTTAAGATCATTATCTAAGATATATTTGTGAATCCATGAAATCCATGGAAGCAGAAATTTCAGGAATTTAATTTTAAGGAATCTGATCGATAATCCTTTGATAGTTTGTGAGATTACTTGGAAGGTTAGTCGGACATCGTCCCGTAGATGGGCTAGATCGAGCTCGAAACCGGTCGACCAAAACGGTAAATTTAAATCTTTTTAAATTGTTTGTAAGAACAATATGTGTTATGTCCGTTCTGTGAGTGTACATGAAGTTCTTACGTTAGCACAAACCCCCGAAAAAAGTACTTGGAAGATACTCATTGAATACTCATTCTTAGTGGAGTTAAATCGAGGATTAATAGAGGCATGACAAAAACACATCGGAATTTGAAAAATAACTAAAAAAACTAATTAACCTGTAGGAAATCATGATGAAGAATTTTAAGAAAAAATGAATACATTTAAAAAAAGTGTCTATGTGATCCTTAAACATTTTTTGAAGTATTTTTGTAATATTCCTATGAATTCTAAATTAATTTGTAGGAAACAAATCATGACTGAAGAAATTATCTTTCATTATTCACCAGCAAGCATTTTCTTCAAAGGAAATATGCGTTGGAATTCGCCTACTGGAGGTGTAATTATAAAATATTTTAACTAGTTTAAAATCTTTGGACGAACAACGTAAGAGTTCTTAAAACACATTTCTTTGTGATATTAAAGTCATATATTTGGATAAAACATTTGAGGAGGTTCTGGAAGAAATATTAGAGGAGTTCCTGGAGAAGGTATTTGAGGATAATTTGGAAAAAATACATTTAAGAATTCAAATTGGAATTTCTGAGATTTTTTTTTTGTTGAATTTTTTGATGCATGAAAGTTCTTTGACAATGGCTGTAATTTTACCTGAAAAATGAGTAGCCAAATTTCAGGAAGAAAGTCCTTCCAATAAAAAAGCATAGTAATAATCTTAATAGAGTGACGACTTATGTATGAAAACTGGTATAATCAGGTTGCGGAAGGTGTCCAAAATTGTCCTTTATGCCTAAAAATTGTGAAATTATATCTGAGGTACTTCAATATCCGAATACATCGTTTTCTACCATGTTAAAAGTAACTTTTGCGCTTGAAGATTTCAATATGATCAGTAGATGACTCAGAATTTACTTAGCTTCAACTCAGCTTATATCGCTTTATTAGTACGAAATATCAAGTTTGAGAAGTAATCCAAATGCTCAGTTTTATCATATCAACTTGAAGAAAATTATCGTTAAAACTATTGCTCAGTTTATTCATAGGCAGGCATTGCAGAATGGATCGATGCAAGAGTTCACTTATTTTTTCGTTTGAGCGGTGCCGAATTCACTGGTTTCCATGGTTACATAAATAACAGGGCACCGCTAAAACGTCAAATAGTGAACCCGTGCATAGGTCCATTCGCTCTCATTTGAGTATGAAGCACGATCAAAGCAAGCACCTAAAACGTAAACTCTATACCAAACAAACAAATCAACATAGTCTGGAATTTTTCTGGAAAACGACTGGAAGATCAGGGAAAGTCAGGGAATTTTATTTTCAAAATTGGGTCGACACCCTGTATTAACTGAGAGCTTTCTGTGCAAAAGTTTGTATATCGTGTGGCAGGTACGATTATATTCTATGCCCAGGGAAGTCAAGGAAACTTCCATTACGAAAAAATCATGGACCGACCGGGAATCGAACCCAGACACCTTCAGCATGGCTTTGCTTTGTAGCCGTGGACTCGGCTATGGAAGGCCACACTTTTTCATTATATTAAAAATAAAAGTAAATGGAAGCAGTTTATGATTGTCAGTAGATAACATCTATGACCTTCATTATTGATAAAATACCGAATTCAAAGTATTTCATTTCTAGTGTTTACAAAATTTATGTGAAAACAGTGCTGTGTACGAATATAATTTGAGTCACTGTATCGTCGCAGTGAAATACATTCAGTTACAGCTGTCCTTTTATCCTAAGAGAGCATTTTTAGGAGAAAATGGGACAAAACGGGAACTTTCACACGATTCCGGTGAAAGAAAGTGTAACAATTCGATTCCTTTTCGTTTTTCCATGTAATATGGAGGCGCATAAATAAGGTGCTGATTTGGGTCCATATTTCCCCACTGTGCATCGCATCAAATGTTTTGAGATAAAAGATCTTGCAAAAATCTTACTGTTTGGATGGAACATTTCACATGTAAATCGCATTTTTGGAGGACTCAGCGGATAGTCGGGAGGGAATACTAGCTTCGCTGTAAATACACCGCCCTCAAAGCAGGTTCCTTCTGGTCCGCTAAAACGAAAAATGGTTTACTAGTAATTGAAATTACGCGAAAGTTTCGGCAAATCCTACGTGATTAATGCTTCCCATTCGAAAAAATTTTCTTCGCTTACGGGCCCTGCTATGATGCCTTCCGGTGGATTCAATGTTAGTTCTGGAGGTGAAAGTAGACGTAAATGAAGTCGATTCATTGACATCGATTGAACATTGTGATACTTACGGCGATACTCTGCCATTAGACGTCTAAGAGCAGAACCTGCCATCGTAAAATTAATTTAGATGTAAGAAATTGTGAAAGTTCTGCAAATTTTAAACCAAAAATTTCCAATGTTGATCTGTTCAAAATCTGTCAAAAATGTACACGCTCGTTCAGATCTACTCAAAAGTGAGTAGATTTCGACTCACTTCGGAACAAAGTGGAACTGCTCAAAAGTGAGTAAAGCCATGGTTACTCACTTTAGAGTAACACTGTCAAATGTCAAAATTGGAGTAACACTTACTCACTTCGTTTAATCTACAATTTGCGAAAGTGAGTAGATGTCACTCACTCTAGAAATAATGTTTTGGGAAATAAATTTGTTATTTTTATTTATAAATAGAATCAGAAAAATAAATTCGAAAGACATAACATGTATTTTATTATCTCATACATAAATATATGAATAGTACATTATATTACAAGTAATACAATTGTGATGTTTGGGTCCATTTATTTCTCGCTTCTCTGGAATGGATCCCCGGAGGGGATCAATTTACGATGACGTCACACGGCAACTTCCAGCAGGAAGAAACCTGAAGGTTCGTAGTAAACTGCGGACCGTGTTTACCAAAAATTAACGATTTTGCTGCGCATTTTACCACTCAATGTTCTTCCGGTGAATATTCATTCGCTGGATGTTGATCCGGATGTTTGCCCGAGCCAGTAGCTTTTCCGGAAAGATTGAAAAGAACTGAGGATTAGTTCAATAAAAAAAAGTATGACGGTAAAACTTACTGTATATAAACTTTTTTCTTGCGGTTGTTCGATCAAAACCAGGACTTGGTTACCTTCAAAAACTTCGATCTCGCTTCACTTGATATCGGGATTAATAATAACAGTAACAATAAATCATCTATTGCACAACTTGCATGATTCGTTATAGGTAATTCTACAGATTTTAAGCACTGTTTTACTAGTATAATACATATTCTTACAACGATATTTACTCCTAAACTTGGAAGCCGAAATTTTCACAAGTATTTGACAGTTCCAAAGTGAGTCGAATATGTTAGTGTTTACTCAAAAGTGAGTAAGGTCGTTTTCTTTCATGAGTGAGTAACAAGTTACTCACTTTGATAAAATAAAGCTACTCACTTTTGACAGCTATTATGAAAGTTCAAAAGTGAGTCAAAGTTACTCTCTTTTGAGTAGATTTGAACGAGCGTGTAATGTTTATTTGTTGCTAATGACGTTTCAGTCAATTCCAAGTAAAAATTTCAAGGTGAGGACGAAGACGAGACAACGTTGATCAGTGCACCTATTGGCGATGTTTTTTTGTGAACGTAGCCTAACAGGGGCTTTCAGACTGTTTTGGGCTTGTGGTGGAGTACTTTTTATATTTATGTATTTTGACTTCGCAGGATCAATCGAGTTCGCCGGTCGTACTAGCGAACTATTTAGCGAATCGAATATATATGTGTTCATTAGTACATATTAGACAAAATTATGAAAACTGTCTTTTTTTTTTTTACTAAAAAAGCCAGAGAGACTGACTTGCAATTACTTTTTCCATCAATGCGAAAAGTAATCGCAAGTTCGTCACATTGCCATGACAATATTGCGTGTATTATTCACCACAAATTCTTGCTATGAAAAATTGACCATCTTCAGAGTACAAGTTGATTTATATAAAGTCAGTCTGAAAAAATGTCGGTGCTACAATATCTTAAGTTGTACGGACCGGATGAAAGTTCCAACTCATCTGAAGACGAAGGCTTCCAAGGTTTTTGTGATCACGAACAGCGTGTGGATGAATCTGGTTTTGAAGCATTCAAAGCTGCAGTGAATGGAGAAATGGTACCCAATGTAACTCCCCCCGGAAGCTGGAGATCCTTTTCCAGAGCCGTTCTGAATGAAACCACGGGAGAAGCACTTAATTCTCACATAAATCATAAGGTTAGCTCAAATGCGAAATTGCCCGAGTGCGGAGGGGCAAAGATCACCCGAAAAGAGCCCAGTAACGTTGCCGAGCGTTTATCTGAACACGGCGTCGGCTCTTTCGAGAATATATCCACGCTCAAAGAACCCACGGAGAACATCTGGAAAGATCCGATTGATTCGGACGGAAGCTTTTTCGATGCAGAAGAAACTTCTGCAACTATGAAACGAACGGAGAAAGCCATTCAAAAGGAAGACTCTGCCAAGAAACGGCGCATGTCGCATGGTATTAAATTAGTCGATTGCAAATGCAAAAAAACGATGCCCTGGTAAAGTAGATGCTAGAACACAAAATCACACCCGCTTTTGGAATTTGGACAGCCTTGGCCAGGATTCATTTTTTAGAGGAACGAAAGATCGTTTTGTACTGGATGGACCAAAGAAGCGGAAAAGCTATGTATTCAATTTGATGTCCGAAAATAAACTGATTGAAGTTTGCCGGAAGTTCTATCTGAATTCAATCGGTTACAATGAGAACTGCGGGTAAGATGTGCTGCTCTGTGATAGTGTTTAAAAATCTGCTGCAATAAACATTTCCTTTTAGAAACATGGTTTACCGATGTGTCGATGGTGATAATAATTACAATCGAAGAGTGTCCCAGAGAGGAAAACACACTCGTGACATGACGAAGAGAGATGCTGTAAAAGCTCACATCAATTCCTTCAACCCAACGATTTCACATTATCGACGTGAGCATGCTCCCAATAGGCTCTATTTGCCATCCAACCTAACGGAAAAAGCGATGTATGAGCATTATCTCAATAAAAAAACGTTCATGTCAGCTACCAATTCTACGGCCGTGTTTTGAACCAGATTAATATATCCATCGTTAAATTAGGCCATGAAGAATGCGAGCTGTGCACCCCTTCAACCGAACATCAAAAACAATCGGGACATTCAACTACGTTCAATTGTTCAATCCTCGGAAGGAGATGATCTTTGTACGATCTGTGACAAATTTTCTGTCCACTTGAATTTCGCAGCCATGTCTCGAGATGCTTATCGAAAGGATGGAGATAATGTAAAACCTGGATGTGTTGTTCTGGCTGTCGACTTGCAAAAGGTAGGTGAAACCACTTTTTTTAAAATAACGTGTTTTGACCCCTGTATATTTTAGGTGTTGAATCACCAAGACTTGATGGATACAAAAGTATGGACCAATGTACGAGTTCACTATCTGACGTTTGAGCGGTGCCGTGTTATTTACGTGACCATGGCAACAAGTGAATTCGGCACCGCCTAAACGTCAAAATAGTGAACTCGTGCATAGGTCCATTGTTTTTCTTTTTCTCAGCGTTTACTGGCGTATAATTAAACTTTTGCTCCGGTGGGTAGCTACACGAAAAATCTACCTGTTATAACATGCCTGTGGGACGAATCTATTGCTGGACGCCATGCTAGTGACATCGCAAGCTGTTTCCATCGTGTCATCCATCGGTTCAAAGATTCAAAAGAAATCATATTTTGGCTAGATAATTGCAGTGCTCAGAATAAAAATTGGAATTTATTCCAACATATTATACTGCTGCTCAACTCCAATGATATTAAAATTAAAATATCATTCAAGTTCTTCGAAACTGGACACACTTTTATGGCAGCCGACAGTGTTCATGCTGCAATTGAGAAAAAAATGCGTAAAAGTAAAGCAGCAGAAACTTTCCCGGATTTTGCAGGAATAGTTAAAAATGCGAAGAATCACATGGAAGTAATGGATATGAAGTTCAACGATTTTTTCAACACTACCATGAATACAACTCAATACATGATAAATCAATGCACACCCCGGCCGTATATTGAAAAAATCAAACACATTGTTTTCAAGAAGGGAAGCTACGAACTTTCTTACAGCAACGATTTCGATGGAAGTAAATTAATGAATTGTAGAAAAACTTCACAATGGACTGATTTTCGGCTTTTATTTTCTAAATCGACTGTTTGCCGCGCCGGTTAACGTGTAACTAATGGGGCAGCCCCCTATCCGGCATTAATGAGACCCCCTTCTACACTGCCTCAGGGTCGGCATATGCGCGTGATAAACCGCGACCAAGAAAACACTTGAATACTATCGAGCGTCACTTAAACCCACTTTATTGACTTGTCTTGCACACAGGTACCTTTATTTCCTCCCACTTCCTTACAGCCTATCTCCTACCTTCCACTTCCTCTTCTTCTCTTCTTCTGGTGGCGGGGCCCCTTCTTCGTTCCGCTACCACACCTTGCTTCGTCACCGCCGGTTCGCTTCTCTCCTCGGTTTGACTGCGACCGCGACTCCTCTCCGTGTTTCCTTCCTACAGTCTTCCCCTTCCTAGACCTTGGCTTGCCGATGCTGCGTCGCTGCTGGCAAAATGGCGTCTCCAGACGCGGCCTCAAGCACAAGGCACGCGTTTGCAGTCTCGAGGGTAATGAAGAGTACTGCAGCGTATTTCAAGGCGGTAGGACCACTCAAGATCTTCGGGTCTACTACGCGCACTCCAAGGCCCACGCTACGCCAAGACAACGGCCAAGGTCACTCCAAGGTCACCAAAAGTAACACTAACGGTAAAACCAAGGGTAAAACCAAGGGTAAAACCAAGGGTCCTGCGGGTATTTGGAGGACAAATGGGGGGTGTGTTTTAATTATGGGGACGAATGGGGGCTCTTGTCGAGGGTCTGTTACCTGGATGCTTCCAATAATTCACACTATCCACTATCTTCTACTCTTTTCACAACTCTTTCTACTCTTTACAAATTTTCTGAACTTCCGACAGACGTCTATCTTGCTTAATATTTGGCTCGATAATGATCCAGAGCAATGGTGGATATCCTTTTCAGAGCCCTCGACCTAGAGTTTCCCGCAGTTTTCTAAATTCGCCCCATCATGGCTCCTTCTACACCACCCCCAATGGCCGCCCATTCTGCTCGTCCAGCGATGCCTGGTGGTGAGTAGCGGAACTTGTTTCGATGTGGCTGCATGCTGTCCAGTGGGCGATGGGTGGTGATGCACACGAATACTCAAACACCTTCTTGGTTTTTTCGTACAAACTATTACATGGAACACTCTACATCGCGAAAATCTCAAAAATCTCGGACAGACAGACACACCACTGGTTACAAACGTTAAACTGCCTCGAGTGGCACATTTTTGTGCAATATATCCGTTCATTCGTTCTCATACACCCTCACACACACATATGTAGCATCGATTCAATAGCGGAAAAGGAACAGGAACCACATCAACGCAACGGTAGCAGATTTGATTTCGAGAATAGACTTTGCGTTCGAACAGTGTGGCCGTTCTTCTGGAAATTCTGGTACAGATACTACAACTCGGCCATTCCTGACTACTGATCGTCCCGATCATACAACCATACATACAATCACAAATTATAATGCGGCTTATTTTTACTTACATATAAGTACTGTTAGTAACCATTGTGCTCTATTAACTTCTCGAGATTAGTAAACTAAATTGTACACCCAAACCCAAAAGTGTTGCATTACTTATCATCTATGTGTTGATGTGCAGCTCTATATCTTCCAATTTCTTATCATCTGAATCACGCCAGTCCGCCCAGCGTTTTATTCGGGCAGCCTCGACTATGCCATCGTAAGGTAGTTGAGATATTTGACCGTTCTCAATGTCTCTAATTACATATCGGTCATGGAGAAGGACTTTATGGATTCGATATGGCCCTTTAAATTTGGGAACAAGCTTTTTATTAGTACCAATTGTGTTGTCAACGTTCTTTGTAACAACAAATTCTCCTTCAGAATACTGTACGGGAGGAATATGCTTCTTATCGAAAATATGCCTCCAAATTCTTTGCTTGTGACTCTTGGATGTTGTGCGCAGCAACATCACGTATTGACGAAAGATTTCGTGGCACACCAGCATAAGATTTCTCCTCCAGAAATTCAGTGAGCAAATCGACACTTTTACTGCGTTGATTTGCACCGAATAATAGCACACTGGGAGTATGACGAGTAGTTGAGTGGATGGAATTATTGAGAGCACGCTCCACATTACTTAACATTTTGAACCAATCAGAATGTTGCACAGGTTCGGAGACTTTTGCTAGCATAGACTTCAAAACTTTGTTGACCCGTTCGACCTGTCCATTGGCTTGAGCGGAAGCTGTAGCTACTTTAACATGATCAATATTTTTATCAAGAAGATAAGAACTAAACTCCATAGACGTGAAACATGTTCCACGGTCACTGATGATTCTGCGAGGACGACTGTAGTATTCGAAGTATTTATCGAGGCAAGTACAAACCTCTTTTGTACTGGTTGAATTTACTGCATATAGTTTAACAAACTTTGTGAAAGCATCGATAATAGCAAAGACGTGTTTTCTCTTCGAAAGTATCGATGGCAAGGGACCAAAGTGGTCTACATGGACGGTGTCAAAAGGAATAGGGTTCTTAGGGATGTTGTACAATTTCCGAGAACAACTATTTGACGGAGCTGAGTACATGATACAGCGGATACAGTTTTTAACAAACTTTTCGACTTTTGCTTGCATGTTTGGGAACCAATAGTATAACTTAATATAATCGATGCATTTTGTTATTCCGAGGTGACAAATTTTCTCATGCGCCTGCCTTATCACATTCGTTTCCATTTCCTTAGGTACGTACAACAACATTTTATCGCTATCAGATTGCCGGTAGACTAGACCATCTTCTAAAGAGAAATGCTTCACGGGACCTTTACTTAACTCATCTCTAATCCTGACAATATTCTCATCTCTATTTTGAGTAACTTGCAGCTGAAAAATAATGTCGTCCGGACTTACGGCAGAAACTGATCCGAGTTACTCAACGTTTGAATGGACACCGCAGGATAATATCGACTCAGAGCATCAACATGGTTCATCAGCTTACTGCTGCGGTGCTGGATAGTGTAATGATAGTTTTCGAGCTCCAAGGCCCAACGAGCTATTCTATGATTAACGATTTTTCGGTTGAGAGTCATTGTCAGAGTTACAATCAGTAATAATTCGGAAGGCGATTCCTTGAAGATATATACTGAATTTACGCAATGAGTATATTGAGCTTCTCGAGAATTTTTAGCATTTCGATCACTTCCTCTTCACTTCGAGTGTTACGCGCCATGGTCTGGTACTAGTTGGGCACTTTGCGAATCTTTTCTCAAAACCGCAGACCACCAAAAAAGTTGCGCGCCAATCGATTATGCGCCGACTTGTGGGTCGGTCAAAATCAGTGGACTGACACGGCTGTCATCCTGCATCTATTTTTGCTCTTCCTCATAGGGTTCATTCATTTATTTCATAACACTGAAATTGACCATTTTGGACACCCACCCACCCCCTTGTAACGCTTTTTGTATGAATATCATTCAGTTTTGTATGGGCCGTAACATCGTTAGGACACCCACCCACCCCCTCCGGCGTTATGAAATTTGTGAATGGGCCCATATCGTTTTGGTACTTTGCGTTTTGGTACCCACTTTCTGGTCGCTTTGCCCTAACCTTGCTCCTGATTTTAGAGTATACGGCTCATACGCTGCTAGTGCTAGATTCTGGCAATTAAACATATCGCATTTAATCGTCGTATTTGATGACGCTTTTCATTAGTTCATCATTTTGTTTAATGTTTAACGCATTGGCGAGGTATCATTGATTTTTCCTACCCATAAAAACATATGTTTTGTCCCTCCCAAAATAATCAAAACAAGAACACTGGACGCCATGTTTAATTGATGTTGGGTGGGTAAATATTTGCTCATGCCACCCCCCTGGTCAAAATCATTTCAATCGCTTGCAACTTAAACACAAGAAGGTACGAACAATTTTATTCCGTATGCTTTTTATCGATAAAACATTTATGATCGCTCTCCAGTTTAGGGCTCGAGCCCTAAAAGTGATTCACTTCCTCGGCGAGATATTTTGACATTTCTTTATTTACTTTTTGGCTGGCGCACAACTCGGCGCATGGGCCACCGGCGCGCAACTTGTTGGACAGTCTGCGGATTTAAGTAAAGATTCGCAATAGATAAATGCTTGTTTACAGCGATCATCAAACTCGAATTTAACATCCGGCTTAGTCAATGCACGCAATAGTTGAGAGATAGCAGAAAATGAAGGAATAAACCGACGGAAATAGGAAAACAATCCAAGACATTTGCTAACTTCTCTGGTGTTAGAAGGAAAAGGCATACCTCTTATAGCTTCAATGTGAGAATTGTTTGGTCTTATTCCTTCTTTGCTTACCGAAAAGCCTAGCAAGTCCACCTGTGTATAGCAAAACGAACATTTCTTAAATTTGGAAAATTAAATTTTCCAATCTGTATTCAGCCATACATCGCAAAACACGTCGCAGCAATACCAGATGTTCCTCGATAGTATCGGTAGCCAAAGGGGCCGTCCATTAATTACGTAAGGGTTTATGGGGGGAGGGGGTGTTCCAGATTTCTTACGCGCCAAACAAATTATTTTTAATTTTCATACAAAAAATCTTACCATGGGGGGGGGGGGGTTTCAAAAACTGCCAACATTGTCTTACGTAATTAATGGACCGCCCCAAAGTCACATCGTCCATGTATACAACAACCGTACCTTCCTTAATAAATGAAGCGAGAACCATATTTATAAACCGCTGAAAGACTGCGGGAGCGTTTCGCTATCCAAACGGCATCTTGACGTACTCAAACTGGCCTTTAGGGGTAACAAAAGACGTATAGGGAGATGACTCAGCTGCTACATTTACCTGATGGAATCCGTTTCTCAAATCAAAAACGGTAAAATACCGTTTGCCTTCTTTTTTTTTTTTTTAATTTCTTTATTAGTATCATTCCAAACATTACATTCATTTCTTATATCTAGGTGTTCTGTGTTATTAGAAAACACTATCATCCTAATTTGGTAAAACAAATTTAAGATTTAATTAACATTTTGTTAACAACATATTACATTGCATTTGCCGTAGCAGTTCAGATTTTTTACAGGTGAGTTGATTTCAACTGTTTATAAGAGAAAAAAAAACGCTTTGAATATACTTAACCTAACTTAACCTAAACATATAATGCATTAATCGTGGCAATAGAAGATTGCAACGATTTTTGCCTGAAATTATTTATTATTTTATTTGACATTTGTTCCAATGTTTCAACATTGGATATTCTATGTAACTCATTGGTACTATACCAGGGAGGAAGTCTCAGAATCATTTTCAAAATTTTATTTTGAATTCTCTGCAGAGCTTTCTTCCTGGTATTACAACAGCTAGTCCATATTGGTACAGCATACAACATGGCTGGCCTGAAAATTTGTTTGAATATCAAAAGCTTGTTCTTAAGACAAAGTTTTGATTTTCTATTAATAAGGGGATAGAGACATTTTACATATTTATTACATTTGGCTTGAATGCCCTCAATGTGATTTTTGAAAGTTAAATTCTTATCTAGCATGAGCCCTAGATACTTAACTTCATCTGACCAATTTATTGGAACCCCTCTCATCGTGACAACATGTCTACTTGAAGGTTTCAAATAAAGAGCTTTTGGTTTATGTGGGAATATTATTAGTTGAGTTTTGGGAGCATTAGGAGAAATCTTCCATTTTTGCAAGTATGAAGAAAAAATATCCAAACTTTTTTGCAATCGACTACAGATGACACGCAGGCTTCGTCCTTTGGCGGAGAGGCCTGTGTCATCCGCAAACAAGGATTTTTGACATCCCTGAGGTAACTCAGGTAAGTCAGATGTGAAAATATTGTATAATATTGGTCCCAAAATGCTGCCTTGAGGAACACCAGCTCTTACAGGAAGTCTTTCAGATCTGGAGTTCTGATAATTAACCTGAAGTGTACAATTTGACAGATAACTTTGAATTATTCTAACAATGTATGTTGGAAAATAGAAGTTTTTCAATTTTACAATCAAACCTTCATGCCAAACACTGTCGAATGCTTTTTCTATGTCTAGAAGAGCAAGACCAGTAGAGTAGCCTTCAGATTTGTTGGAACGGATCAAATTTGTTACACGTAAAAGTTGATGAGTGGTCGAATGTCCATGGCGGAATCCGAACTGTTCATTGGCAAAAATTGAATTTTCGTTGATGTGGGCCATCATTCTGTTCAAAATAACCTTTCCAAAAAGTTTACTGATGGAGGAAAGCAAACTGATTGGACGATAGCTAGAAGCTTCTGCAGGATTTTTGTCTGGTTTTAAAATTGGAACAACCTTAGCATTTTTCCATTTGTCAGGAAAATATGCTAATTGAAAACATTTGTTAAATATATCAACTAAAAATGATAAGCTACTTTCTGGAAGTTTCTTGATGAGGATGTAGAAAATTCCATCATCGCCAGGAGCTTTCATGTTTTTGAATTTTTTAATAATAGTTCTCACTTCTTCCAAATCAGTCTCCCAAGCATTTTCGAAAACGTTCTCTTGATTGAGAATATTTTCGAACTCCTGAGTAACTTGATTTTCAATTGGGCTAATGAGTCCTAAATTAAAATTGTGCGCACTTTCAAACTGCATAGCAAGTTTTTGAGCTTTTTCGCAATTAGTTAGTAATAATTTGTTTTCCTCTTTCAATGCCGGTATTGGCTTCTGAGGTTTTTTCAAGATTTTCGATAATTTCCAAAAGGGCTTAGAGCCAGGGTCCAATTGAGAAATTTTATTTTCAAAATTTTTGTTTCTTAATTGAGCAAAACGTTTCTTGATTTCTTTCTGCAAATCCTGCCATATAATTTTCATAGCAGGATCGCGAGTGCGTTGAAATTGCCTTCTTCTCACGTTTTTAAGACGGATCAAGAGTTTAAGATCATCGTCTATAATCACGGATTCAAATTTTACTTCACATTTTGGAATTGCAATGCTCCGGGCTTCAACAATGGAATTTGTTAAAGTTTCAAGAGCATTGTCAATATCAAGTTTAGTTTCTAAAGAAATGTTAACATCAAGATTAGTGTCAACATGCGTTTTATATATATTCCAGTCGGCTCTTAAATAATTGAAAGTGGAGCTGATAGGATTGAGAATCGCTTCTTGGGATATTTGAAATGTAACAGGGACATGATCAGAATCAAAATCAGCATGAGTAATCAGTTGGCTACTGATATGTTCGGATTTCACCACTAAACAACACTAAAGTTATTAGCTTCTGGGATTCAACTGACTTCCACTGTCTTTATTGCTGAGCCTATTTATAGCTATCAAAACAATAACAAGTTACATAGATCAATGCCCTCTTTGTTTACTTATGTACCAGCATTACAAATGATGCATAAACTATAGACCGGCGCAATCGTCGGCTGTATTCACTTCCTTCAACAAACCCTGACGTTACAATACCTTCCCCTTTTAATTAGAAATATTAATAATTCAAGTAATAAATGTATTCACTAGATTCAATTCAATAGTGATTGTTTTAAAATTCCATTAATACATGCTTCACTTTCTATACACAAAATCCTTATCAATTTTTTTCTTTTTCTCTCTAGTCGATCTTCTGAGCACCGGATGACATTGTGGAGTAGGTACACGAACCGACTTCTGACTGCCTTGGAGTAACCTGGGGTGTGGTTCACGAGCTGTAGGCAGGGGTGGTTCGGGACTGAACCCCCTGAATTCTTCATCGCTTTCATCTAGCTCACAAAACATCCTTTTCTTTGCTCGTCCGGTATTTGATGAAGCGTCTTCCACAGCAGGCAGCTGGAGCGTTATATTACGCCTTCGTCCAGACTTACTCTGAATTTTCACCTGCCCCTTGTGGGCCGAGATGAGCGTTGACCCGATGGAGATCTGTAAAATATTTTGAGAGATTTTTTTAATAAATGTTGCATTAAGCCATTTTTCTATATCTTTAGTGTTGTGATTTTTATAGTAGACCTTATCTCCCAATTTCAAATTAGCGTAAGGGTCTTGCTCATTACTTTCAATAATTTCACATTTCGTTTCTAATGGTTCGGTCAGGTGTTGTTTGTAATTGTTCTTAGGATTCACTAAATCAAGAATTGTTTTTGGTTTAAAAGATAGTACACTTTCTGAAGGATACTTTCCCCCTTCAGATAAACAAGTATGTCGGTAGTTGAACAGAAAATAATTTATCTTGTCTTGAAGATCCATCGGTTTCATAGCAGGGTCCAACAAAAATTTTTTCAACACCTCCTTAGTCACTCTAACTAAACGTTCTGCCTGTCCATTACTTTGAGGATGGTATGGCGGACTTTTAAAAACTTGTATGCCTTGCCTCTCTAAAAAACCAATAAAATAGGTTGAATTGAAGGGTGGCCCGTTATCTGTTACTATTACATCAGGAAGTCCGAAACGTGAAAAAAATGCTATAAATTCTTTTACTACTTTTTCTGCATCCGTACCATACTTCATCCAAACAACCTCTAACCATTTCGAAAAGCTATCAACTATTAAAAGAAAAGTGCGCCTTTCAAAATAAAAGAAATCGGCGTGAATTCTGCTGAAAGGTCTCGAAGTAGAAATCCATTCTGAGGTACCCTTATGTGTAGGGACAATAGATGTTTTTATACACACTTCACAATTTTTTACAAATGATTCGATGTCACTATTTATCCCAAACCAATAGAGGCTTCTTCTAGCTTGTTGCTTCATTTTCACTATTCCTAAGTGGTTTGAATGAAGTAATTGTAAACATTTTCTTTGTAGTGCAACTGGAATAATCACTCTGTCTTGGAAAAGGAGGCATCCTTCGATTTCCTCTAAATTTTGATGTTGTGAGTAGATATTTTTGAAACATTGATCAATTCTTTCTGGCCATCCATTTTTCATAAAGGCAACAATTTGTTGCAAAAAGAAATCCTTTTTTGATTCTTTAGCAATCGTTACATAATCCAATGGCAGCTCGCTAGAAAAATTTAGATGTTTTATATATTGCTTTTCCAAGCTTTTGGGGACTTCTATTTTCAAAGGAAAACGCGAGCAGAAATCAGCGTTAGCCATTTTGTTGGCTGGTCTGTATTCTATATTGTAATCATAAATAGCCAATTCCATAACGTAACGCTGAATTCTAGTCACTGAAATTGAATTTCGTCCTTCTTTTCCAAAAATTCCCAAAAGGGGTTTGTGATCCGTAAAAATAGTGAACTTTTGGCCAAACAAAAATTTGTGGAATTTTTTAACTGTTGATACCACTGCCAAAGCTTCCAAATGAAGTATGGGGTAGTTCCTTTGAGCATGATTGAGTGAGAATGACGTAAACCAAATTGGTTTTTCTACCCCTTCGATGACATGTGAAATGACTCCTCCGAGTCCATATGAGGACGCATCTGTACTAACCACAATTGGCTTTTTGGGATCATAAAACGTCAAAATATTTGCTTTCAGCAGTTTTTCTTTACAACCCTCAAATGCTTCATCGCATTTAAAATCCCAAAGAAATTTTACCTCTTTTTTCAATAACATATACAGTGGACTTAACGTTGAGGATAAATTTTGTAAAAATTTTCCGTAATAATTTACGAGTCCCAAAAATGCTTTCAATTCTGTTGTGTTCTTCGGTTTGTCAGCTGCTATGATTGTCGATACTTTTTCTGGATTAGGTAAAAGTCCATTGTCGGTTATAATGTGTCCTAGATATGGCAATTGAGTTACAAAAAACTTACATTTTTTTAAATTAACTTTGATATTTGCTTTAACTAATCTGTCTAATACCAATGTCAAACGTTTGTAGCAGTCTTCAAAATCCTTTCCTGCTATGAGGACATCGTCAAGATAAACATACACGTATTCGATATCTTGCAAAATAGTCTCCATCACCTGTTGAAAGATGGCTGCGCTAGAAGATGCGCCTTGTGGGAGCCTATTGTAAGTGAAGAGACCCTTAATTGTGTTAATGACAACAATTTTTCTTGAGTTTTCTGATAACTGCAACTGAGTATACGCCGTGGTTAAATCCAAAGAACAGAAAATCTTGCAACCAGCTAGTGATGCGAATAAATCTTGGGCAGTTGGCAATGGATACGTATTTGCAATCAAAACTTTATTTATAGATACCTTGCAATCTATTACTAATCTAATATCACCATCTTTTTTAATAATGACTACTGTTGGAGATGCCCACAAGCTAGTTTTAATAGGTGTTATAATATTGTCTTTCTCTAGTAAACCTAAATGATCCAATACTTTATCCTTCAGTCGATAAGGAACATCGTAGGGTTTACGAAAAATTGGGCGGTCTTCTTTTAATACCAATTCCGCTTCAAAGCCAACAATAGGAGATGAAAAATCTCTGTTGAAAATTTCACTATAGCGGCTTTTCATAACGCTTAATGCATTATCTATATTGTCCTGTACGCTGTGCACTGCTCCAAAACTGGTAGATTTGTCCATTTGCAAAAATTTTTCTCGCCAACCATTGTAAAATACATCCAACCAATCTCTTCCAATGAGAGCCGTAAACTTATGGTCTCCATCCAGAACAACTAATTCCAAATTAGAAGAATTACCGTTTAAACATACCGATATTAAAGCTTTTCCATAAATTTTCAAATTTGATCCGTTGATCACAATCAATTTTTTATGACTCTTTCTCACATTAATGCCACTAAATTTTTCCAAAAATTCTGTTTTACTAATGACAGACACTGCCGAACCACTATCTACTTCCATTAAACATACTCTTCCTTCTATTTTGACTTCGAGTAGACAAGGTTTGCTTACTTTTCTAATAGAAGAAATCATTAAACATGGATAGTCACCTTCTTCCTCACTTTCCGAATCATAATCTACACGAAGCCTTTTGAAATAGTCGTGGACTTCCTTAGGATTGGTTTCTGCTTTCACTGAGTTCACCGATTCGCCCTGATTATCTCTGTATTGGTAACAATTCTTTTGGATATGACCCCGCTTCCTACAAAAATGACAGACAAAATTGGCGTATCTACCTCGGCTCGAATTTCGTTGGCCCGACCTTGACCGTCCTTCAAACTTTCTAAAATTAGTTCGTAAATTTCTATTTCTGCTGAAATTTCTTTCTCTAGATCGACTACGATCCATTCTGTCTATCCTGGACTGTCTACCTCCGAGGCGGTGCTTGACAGAATTAACCCCTATTCCTGCTCCTGTCTCAGCAAAATAGAGAGTATTATTGTTCGCCATTTCAAAACCTTTAATAATCCTTTCAGCCGACCTTAAATTTAAATCTTCTTCGTTTAGTAAACGCTTTTGTAATTCCCTATTGTATACTCCGAACACTAATTGGTCTCGAATGGCGGAATCTCGAAATGCGCCAAAATCACAGGATTCTGCTAAATGCTTTACTGCTAATATATAATTCTCTCCACTCTCGCTTGGACTCTGTCTTCTACAACGAAACTTGTACCTCAACATTATCTCCGAGTCAATTTTGTCTAACCTTTCCTTTAATTTTTTTTGTGATTTCGGCGTAAGACAATGTTTTAAGGTCTGTAGCTGGGTACAGAAGCTTCAACTCCTCAAATACCGCCAATCCTGCACAACTCATAAATATATCTTTTTTACGATCTTCAGCAATGTTGTTTGACGAAAAAAAATATTCTATTAATTCCACATAATTTGAAAAACTAGTGCCGGGCACATACGGATCGATTGTGCCGATCAACGCCATTTTTGACTGCACCGAATCAATTGATAAAACTGTGCGCACCTGAATTAATAATAGAAAGTAAACCACGTACCTGTTTGATACTGCTAACGTCCTCAATCTTCGATGTTGTCCTCAGATGTTTCTTCCACCTCCAGATTAGTTTTACTTCAAGGCTCCCGCTATTCCCAACACTTCAACTCCGCCGTTCTTATTCCACTCACGAACCGTTTTTTCAGCAAGTAAAATCTGGCGTCGCTTTTCCGACCGGCTAGAAACCACAAATTAATGAAATTGTAATGGCCGCTTCAAAATTATTACACTCGGCGCTTTCTACCACTGTATTCGCCAGACAAGTATCCTCCTTGTGCGAATCACCACAGCTTGCAGGAGTTCGATTTGCACCTGGTCAAACAATATGTTCTCCGTATAGCAATTTTCCCCTTCACCGTTCCAACAGCCACCAAACAACAGCAACTTCACCAACTACCACTGAACTTTACTCCAGCCTTACGACACAACACTGCCAACTAATGCACACGAATCAATATCTCAACTTTTGCTTTCCCTCGTCGCCAACTGATATGTTCGGATTTCACCACTAAACAACACTAAAGTTATTAGCTTCTGGGATTCAACTGACTTCCACTGTCTTTATTGCTGAGCCTATTTATAGCTATCAAAACAATAACAAGTTACATAGATCAATGCCCTCTTTGTTTACTTATGTACCAGCATTACAAATGATGCATAAACTATAGACCGGCGCAATCGTCGGCTGTATTCACTTCCTTCAACAAACCCTGACGTTACAGCTACAAAGATGACTAGAGTCGGTTAAGACCAAATCGATCGTAGATGGATTTCTAGAAGAGGAAAAACATGTGGGGCTATCAGGGTATTTAATTGAGAAATATCCTGAAGAGCACTCATCAAATAAAATCCTGCCGTTGGAATTACTTTGAGAATTATTCCATGACCGATGTTTGGCATTAAAGTCACCAATGACAAAAATTTTGACTTATTGCGAGTCAATTTACGCAAGTCAGTTTGGAGCAAATTAACTTGCTGTCCAGAGCATTGAAAAGGCAAATAGGCAGCTATGAAAGTATACTTACCAAACTGTGTTTCAACAGAAACACCTAAAGTTTCAAAAACTTTAGTTTCAAATGACGAAAACAGTTGATGTTTGATACGCCTATGAATGATGATTGCAACTCCCCCACATGCCCCATCAAGTCGATCGTTACGATACACAAAAAAGTTAGGATCTCTTTTGAGTTTAGATCCAGGTTTTAAATACGTTTCGGTAATAACTGCTATATGCACGTTATTAACCGTAAGAAAATTAAACAGCTCATCCTCTTTACCATTCAGAGAACGAGCATTCCAATTTAAAATATTTAAATTATTATTTGGATCCATTAGAAAAACGTAATCCAATAACAATTTGATTTGTAAATTTTACACCTACTTGGACTGCTTCAGTCATAGTGGTGGCTTTGAACATTGCATCAATCATTAGAGTCAATTGTTCAGTTAGAAAATTAAAATCAGAGGCAGACATGTCATGTGATTTCCCATTAGAATTTCCGGTAGACGAAGATGCGGAGTTACCTGTGGCGGTAGGGTTTTTTTCCATTTGATTTGAAACAAGTAGAATGGGTACCCATGGATCGAACGGGGGAGGAGTTCGAATTTCCTGCTACGATATCGGCAAAGGATTTACCGTGGGTAGATACATTCGAAATTGAAAGATTCGAACGGCTACCCGACGGATTAAAATTTGTTTGTGAATGAGCATGATTATGATCTTCCTGGTGGGTATGATTCATGATCAAGCGATCGTTAACTGAAAAATGAGCATTGTTCGATACTCTCACAGGCAAATTCCGGAAACGACCGTTATCGTAACGGATATTATCTTTCATCTGCCTGGTACGAGCCTCAATGACCCTTTTGCGTGAAGGACAATTCCAAAAATTGGACTTATGGTTAGCCCCGCAATTACAGCATATGAATTTGGTGGTATTGTGCTCTGCAAGATAAATCCACGTAATGCGATTACCTGAAAATGTCGATATACCGTCGCAGTGATAATGAAAATCACCAAATGTTTCAGATTTAGCAAATTTGAAACATTTGTGTCCTTGAAGGACGAAAAACTCCAAGCCTACTTGAATTTTGACGTTGCGTTTGAATTGCGCGCATATCTTCTGCGCGTTACCGCCGCCGCTGGATGTGGATTTAATATAAGCGCCGCAATATCTTCCTTCACTGGACAGACGTCTTTGGCGTGAGAAGAACCTCCGCAAATCATGCATTTAGCATCCGTGCGACAATTTTTTGTACCATGACCCCACTTTTGGCACCGACGGCACTGAGTGCGGTTCTGGTAATTTCCTCCAGGTTTCTGGAAATGTTCCCATGTCACACGGACATCAAACAAAAGTTTTGCTTTTTCTAAAGCTTTAATATTATTTAGTTCTTTTTTGTTAAAGTGAACTAAATAAAATTCTTGAGAAAGCCCTTTCCGAACAATGCCAGATTGGGTTCTCTTTTTCATAATGATTACTTGAACTGGGGAAAATCCAAGTAAATCATTTATTCCATTTTTGATCTCTTCAGGTGACTTATAGTCACTTGAGAGACCTTTCAAGACAACTTTGAACAAACGTTCAGTTTTGTCGTCATAAGTAAAAAAAATGTGCTTCTTCTCTTCAAGATGTTTGAGAAGAAGTTCGCGATCTTTAAGAGTTTCCGGCAAAACGCGACAGTCTCCTTTCTTTGCGATTTGGAAGGAAACCTTGATTCACCTAATGGAGTTCAAGATCTCCTGCCTAAATCCCGCAAATTCGGAACAACTGACAACGATAGGCGGCACTCTTTGCTTCCTCACTTGAATCAAAGAGCCTGGGCTAGAGGCTGCTTCGATTTGGTGTTCGGAAAATTTGTCTAGTGCATCGAACTGATTGCTCATTTCAATACAATTATTCATTTCACCCTTGGAAGAAAGTTCGCATTCCGGAGAAACGTCCTTTCTTCCATTCTTGCCACGTTTAGTGACAGTTTTAAATCCCACTTTTTTGGAAGGAAGTTGTGAATTCAGAGATTCACCCTTCCTTTTATTTGTTGTTGCAACCATGTTTAGTGAATAAGAAGACGTGACCTTCGAGAGGTTTTTTCCCAAGACGGTGTCCAAGAAGGATTACCACCGTTAGCTTTCGCCAACGGGTCCAACGAAAAATCGAAGGCACGGGTCCAAACAAGGATCGTAAAGGGATCAATAGTAGAAAAATAGTACTGAAAAGTACTGTTTTAGTAGCACTGAAAAGTACTGTTTTGAATTTTAGCACTGAAAAGTACTGTTTTTGTAGCACTGAAAAGTACTGTTTTATTGCTTTAGGTAGTTTTTGAGAAAACTTCCAAGAGCAGAGAGAATTCGTGTACGCACAGCACGAAGGTACGATGCGCACTGCCGTTTGCCTTCTAAACGATCCAAACAGTCATCGATTAGGGAGATGGGGTAGCTATCACGGACGGTTATCTTATTTAACGATCGATAGTCCACGCACATACGTTTTTCTCCAGATTGTTTAGTTCTCAGGACAATGGGAAACGAGTACGGTGAACAACTTGGCCTTATTATATTCTCTGATAACAGTTGCTCGACAATACGATCAACTTCCTTTTTATCAGAATATGAAAGCCTACGCGGAGCAAAACTAACAGGTGTGTCTGATGTCAATTTTAGCTTCATTTCGTAATTATGCTCTTTAGCAGGGATATTCGAAATGTTTAAATAATCCTCATTGATTATAGCACGGATGGCGTTTTGGGTTTCTTTTCCCAAACAAGGGTTTATGTCGTAGCATTCAGGAGATTCACATTCAATAGCATAAACGTACCTGAACGGACTGGTCAGCAAGTTCGACAAATTCAGGGCCATTCTCAACAAACTGACTCAACTCATCATGGCAGCACTGAACATAGGAGGATGTACAATCAACATATTCTGCTTGGTAAGATCGAAACAAACAATGCAGTTCTTCTCCTGAAATTTTAATTTTATTTTTATCGGTGATTTAAATTGTTGGTTTTGTAACCATAGGTGAATCGGAAACATGAGTGTCAAACAAAATTATTCCAAACTTCTTCAAAAATTCGCGTCCAAGCAACAAAGGAAGAGAAATAAAATGATCAGGAACAACATATGTTTTCAATATGTGTGATCGATTACGGTACATTATTAGCACTGAAACAATGGGTGATATGAATAAAAAACTTTGAACTTTACTACATGTAACATCTACTCAAAAACAAAATCCACAAAGTTTACTACACTTTTGGTATGAATAAAAAACTTTTCGAACATGTAGTACTTACTACTTTCGAACATGAGCAGTGACTGAAGCTGCACGTTAAGAAATTTCCATTCAGAGTGCAGAGTGATTCTGCACGTAAAGAACAATCTATTCAGAGTGACGCCTAAAATTAATACAATCATGCATATGAAGAAAATGCATGGAATCTAATCGATTACGCGACAATTTGCACAAATCATGAAGGTGCTGTTATTTAACAAAATTTGTAGTGTAATTTTGCGATTAGTCTGGTATTCTCTTTATGTCTATGATTTTATGATGATGGTACATCAAAGAATTTTCTGGGTGGTTTTCGGCTTTCGCCAACGCCAGTGATTGATGATTTTTTAAATACTAGCTTAACATCTATGAAGAGATCTTGAGATTACAGCTATCAAATTTGGAACCACATATTTTCTAGCACCAGTACTGAGATTCTGGTGAAATTGCGGTAGAATTTTGATGCTCCCCGTGTGTTTTCTTAACAGCATTTTGAATTCCGGAAGTTCTCAGTGTTTCTGCGATATTCTCGTTATTTTGGTGGGGTTCCTTATAGTATCCTTGGTTGGAATGTCTAGAACTTAGAATGTCGAGATTTTTATGGGAATTGTAGTGATTCCATTGGTAGTCGTTAGAATTCAATGAGGATCTCCCCTAAAACACCAGGGTTCCCTTTGAAATTATCAAAATTCTTGTCGATTTCACAAAAAATCCCATTGAAATCTATAAAATATTTACCGACATTCAAATCGTTTATATTAAAGCTTTGCTTTGAAATTCCAACGGAACTGGAGATCAACGGAATCTTAAAGGTTTTTAAAATAATTACGGAGATTGATTTTCAGAATTACAAATATTCACACAATAATTCGCAGGAATCCCACCGCAATCTCATAGATTCTTACAGAAATACCGTCTCAAAGATACCCACAGAATTCCAAGAGATTAATATTCGGAATCCCATTCCCACCCCAATTCTAGAGTTTTTACCAGATTCCTAATATTTCCGCAATATTCCTAGAATGGTATTTAAACTTCCAGAATTATCATAAAAATCCGACATCCCTATCGGAATCCCAAAGTTCCTACAGGAATTCCGGAATTCAAAAGGAAATCTGAGATGTCAGAGTTTACAAGTAAAATTCCAAATTACATTATAAATATCTGAATTCCTACCGACATCCTAAAATTCCTAGAAAATAACATAATTATCGTAATGCCAGAATTAACACGGATATTACAAATTGCTACTGCCGGTAATCTTACCGGAATCTCAGCATTGGCGGGGCGAATGTTTTCGTAACCTCAGAATTCCTAAGCAAAACTCAAAATACCTTCCGAAATATCAAAACTCATATCGTTTTCCCATGATTTTTACTCAAAAGTAAATTATTCCATTCAATTCCGCAATCTCAAAGCATGTGTAGCAACCTCTGAAGCTAACTACCAGTAGCTTTGTAGTAAATGCTACCTTTATTCATAGCAATGCGTTGTTTGTAGTATGTTCGAAAGGTGTAGAAAGGAAAATGACACAAACATGTTCCACTCGTGTTCCACATATAGCGTTTACTACCGAGAATGTAGTAAACTCAACTTTACTACATTTTATTCATACGGCCCAATGCCATAAGAACATAACGGAAAGCCGCCCACACTCCTGTATCCAGAAAAAACTTCTTTCGTCGGAATCAAATTTTCGGGAACCGACGATCTTTGAATCAAATTAATCGGACTGCCCGTATCTAAAATATAAAGAAGAGTATCAAAGGGCTGCACATTTTCGTTAGATAAGAATGCAACACTTACCATGTTAATTTTCATAAAGAGCGACAGCCACATCATCTTCGGCAATGGATTCTTTTGGCTGACGGCGTACGAAATCAACCAGCGCTACTCGATCCTGGTTACGGGGTGCTGGCTTCGGACAATCCTTAAATTTGTGCTGCATGGAGCCGCATCGGAAGCACGAACCAATTTCACGACGTGGTTTGAGGCATTCAGCGGAAAGATGCCCTGTTCCGGAACAATTGTAGCATCGTTGAACGGAATCGGATGTTTTTGCCGGGGTTGTTGTAGTCTTGATGTTCTTCGCTCTGGCACTTGTTGGTGATGAAGACTAGGGTTGTCGCAAAATCCCAATTAATCGATTAGTTGGTAATCGATTACAGTCCAAGAGTGCCGATTATTGATAACGATTAATCGACTAGTATTTTTCGATTAATCGAATTAATCGAATTTTTTTCTGTAAATGTGAGTTCTTACTGCTATAAGGTACACCGGAGTAGGCTAAAACGGGTCGGGCAAAATGAAATAATATGTTTTAATCATGATGACAATAAGTGTAAGCAGGTTTTCCGTTCCTTAATGTTTGTTTTATTAGTAAGCACAATGTATCTGTAGTGAAATTTTACATTATTACGAAATTTTACATTTCATGTAACCCCAACCGTTTTAACTTGCCCGAAATTTATTGAGAATGACTCCCAATAGATAAATCCTTGTAAATACGGATCGACGTACACGATGAAATTCTTCTAAAATTTAATAAAACTAATCCATTTTTCGAAGCATGAAGCTGAGGTTCATGGCTTAGTAAATTATTTAAGTTATTTTTTAAAGTCAAGATGAATTCAGTGTGTTATTGAACCAATGGCCTACATTTATAATTCTGAATCTAATCCCTCCCTCTCCCATTTTTCATGATTTCTATTACATAAATGAAAAAAAACACATAAAACTGACCCATTTATGCAGAACATACATGAACGAGCTTTGTAGATTTTTTTTTTGTTTTGCTTCCCTTATTCCTGGAGAATATATTTTGTGTTATAATTTATTGTAATTTGGATGGAATAAGTTAAAGAATTTGTAAAACAATTCGTATTTATCAGAACCACTTGAACTTCTTTTAGAGTATTTTGAAGATTTTTTTTGCATTTCTTGTGGCATTACCACAAGTTTGACTTTTCGTATCACTGTATGCATTTTGTCATGATTTTCACTAGAAATTTCATATGAATATAAAAATAATTCCCAGTCATTTTTCTAAGGATGCCTCCAGAGAAACATCAAGGATTTTTTTCAGAAATTATTAGTAAATGAAAAACCAAATATAGTACAATACAATTTGATTCCACTAGAATTTGTATCCTTTGACAGGTACGCGTATTTCGACCTCAACTGTAAAGCCGTTATCAGTGTCGTGTACTAGGTTCGACTTGGAAATTATTAGATAATTTTTTAAAATAAATCTGGGGGTAAATTCTAAAGAAATTTTAAATGACGAAAACTAGACGTACGGTAATTAGGCACATAGAAGGGTACGAGGCAATCTTAACATGACATTTGTAAACACAGTTTTTGAGTAACTTTTTGTTATGCATAACAAATTTTAAATTTTTCCCTGCGTGCGACGCTTCGTGTTGGTATACTAGTTCGCTTTGAATTATTTGGAAAAAATATGCAATTATTTGAAGTGCATTTTTTTTTATACACGGGAAATGGTAGCTTGACAGTAGTTTAAAAATAAATTTCTTGATATGTTCAGGCAAAACAGCTGGAGAAATCTTCAAAGAAAATCCCTGAGGAAATGTTGGATGAATTTCTAGAATTCAGTTCTTTATGAATTCATTTGAAAAATTTCAATAATAAAATAAGGGTATAATAAATAATAAATAATAAAATAAACTTCAGGCAAAATTCACCAGAATTCAATTCTTGGAGTAAGACCTTGATATTTCCCCTTTTCCTCAGGAAACCTGGATATTTTTGTATGGTCCATTGTTAAGGTTAAAATTTCACATCATGCATTGAGGGCGAAATTGGCCAATGACTTTGAAACAATTGCAGCAGGAATTTTACCAGGGACTTTTTTAGGGATTCCACCAGGGATGCTACCGACAGGAATTCTTTTAGGGATTTCTCCCATACTATCACCATTATTCATGCTTCCAAAGATTCCAAACATATTTTTAAATTATTTCTAGATCACTTTCAAAGATTCCTCCATACATTCTACAAGGATTTGTTCCAAATATTTCTCCCAGGCTCCTTCAGGATTTTTACAGAAATTCCTCCCAGAATTTATCTCAAGATTTTTTAACAGAATTCCTTTGAAAAAAATCTTACAAGAATTCTTTCAGGGAGTTCTCTAGAAATTCTCATGAGATTCCTCCAGCAAAACTTCCAAAGAGCCCTCATTAAACCCCTCCAGAGATGCCTCCATGAATTCTTCAAGAAATTTCTTTTGGAAATATTACAGGGAATTATTCCAGATTTTACTTCCTTTTTCTCAGTAGATTTTTTCAGTTTTTTCCTTCGTGATTTTTTTTTTCAGAGAGTCCCCTAGGCATATTGTGTCAGCAGTTTCAAATTTTTGCCATAAAGAAATATTCAAATCGCTATAACTTTTTTGTTTCTCAAAATATTTGCACCACCACAAGTTTTCAAAAATCTCATCTATTTTAATAATCTGTATTTGTTTTGTTTTTAGGGGCCAGATAGCCGTAGCGGTAAACGCGCAGCTATTCAGCAAGACCCAGCTGAGGGTCGTGGGTTCGAATCCCACCGGTCGAGGAAATTTTCTCGACATCCCAGGGCATAGAGTATCTTCGTACCTGCCACACGATACACACATGCAAAAATGGTCAATTGGCATAGAAAGCTCTCAGTTAATAACTGTGGAAGTGCTTATAAGAACACTAAGCTGAGAAGCAGGCCTTGTCCCAGTTGGGACGTAACGCCAGAAAGAAGAAGATTTGTTTTGATCATTGGTCATCTGGATCCGGAGATATTTCAAAATTCATTGAGGGACCGACCCGTAACCATGATCCACGTTAATATCTCGTTACAGTTTTTTTCTCATGTTCGGTAATTGTCTTTTCATAACTATACTTTAACGAGAGTCTGTTGTGAAAAAATGAAACTAATCAGTGCAACCGTTTTTTGAATAATAAGCTTTTATGTTAATGGTATCACTCCGGCCGTTACAAGATCTTGAAAACTTGAAAAACATCGTATTGTAGTTTTTGGATTTCTCGAAGGGAACTCAACCGATTCGAATGATTTTTTCAGAGGAGCTCCTCATTACCTGACATTGTATAGCCCGCATTCAATTTTTTTTTATAAATGAACTAAAAACAAAATGGCAGCCTAAGAAATTTTATCTGTCGGACCCTCAAGGAATACCGGAATATATTCAAAACTAGATGGCCAATAGTCAATACTGAAACAGAATCCAAAAATAGTTTTTTTTTTTAGAACTTGTGAAAAAGAGGTGCAAAAATATTGAGAGACAAAAATGTTATCGCGATTTGAATATTGCTTTGTGGTGAAAAAATAAAACTGCCGGTAGAGGGCTTGAGAATTATGTTTGGAATTATTCGAGTCGTTTCTGTTATGATGCTACAGATTTTCTTGTTCAGATTTTACTATGAATTTCTTTTGGGATTCCTCTTAAAATTCCTGCAAGTTTTTAAATAATTCCATCTCCTTCTGAAATTTCTTCAGGGATGGCTCCAAGTATTTTGTTTGAAATTCCTCTAGGGTTTCGAGAATTCTTTTAGATTTTTTTTAGGGATTTCTCCAACCATTGCTTCAAAAATATCACTTGGCTTCTCCAAAGCATTTCCTGTGGTTCTATCAAGAGTTCCTCCAGGAATTTCTTCAAGAGTTAAAAAATACAGAGATTTTTCAAGAATTCCTCCAAAAAAATCCCACGATTTTCCTTTATAAATTTATCCAGCGCCTCTACGCCTTATTCTAGAAATTGTTTCAGATTTTTTCATGGGATTCTATCTTTCTTTACAGTCATTCCTCCTAAAATCGGACCCAACTTGTTTTTCAGGAATCCCTAATTTGTTCTTGAAAGATTTCCATGAAGTCTACTGATAATATTCCTCAACAAATCCGCCTAAGTGAAGAAAAGCCTGGATGAATCACGAAATAATTAAGGAAGGAATCCATGAAGGAATTTCTGAAGCAATCCCTGAAAAATATGAAGTAATCTCACATTTGAGCTTCATATTGAATTCCTACAGACATCTACAGGGATTACACAGCTATAAATATTCCTAGAGATTTGTATGGAAAAGTCGCCGCAGTGTGATTCCTGGAGCAATTTTTGGTTTTATCTATGGAAAGATCCATACAAGTTTATTAATCTAGGAATCCTGGATGAATTGCCGGAAGAATCACTCTGGAAATTTTTAATGCAATATTTGTTAAACATTCTGAAGAAATTTCTTTAGTCCTATCTGTACCGATTCCATGATCTTACAAGGGAAAGTCACGATGGTGTTACACGGGGTTTTCAACCAGACTATTTTTGTTAGATTCTACATGTCGAAATATGAAAAACCCCAAAGCCTTTCGGGTGATGGACCAGTGGTGTAGCCAGGAGGGGCTCTGAAAGGGTCTATTTTGTACGAATATAATATTATTGAATCAATTGAAAATTTGTCAAAAAGATTTTTCTCAGTATTTAGTACGATAGTAATGAACAGAATTGACATTTATAAATGTATATAATGTATTTTTATGCTATTGGCATAACTAACATGGAATATGAATACCAAAACAAATTTGGTTTTATTAGAATAGTAAACCAAGAGGAAACCCATCCTGATTGCGCCTATGGTATGGAAAAAATACATTTTAAACATACATTAATGTCAATTCTGTTCTCTATCATCACAATAAATACTAAAAAAATATTTTTGTCAAATTTACAATTAGCCTAATAATATAACGACGTACAAAATTGCACCTTTTAAAGCCCCTCCTGGCTACACCACTGGTCCATCACCCGAAAGGCTTTGGGGTTTTTCATATTTCTACATGTAGAATTTTACAAAAATAGTCCGGTTGAAAACCCCGTGTAACACCATCGTGACCTTCCCTTGTTAGTTATTGGTCACAGAATCTACGTTTTATTTTTACTTTTGTATAAAAAAATATAAACTAATCGTCGATGACTTGATGCTCTTATGAATCAAAACAAAAATGTGAGCCATACACGCTTATGACATTTTGACCATAGGTGTATGCCACTTCCTTGTGTACATGATCAATTTTACAAAAACTGTTCAGAACTCTATTCTAGGGTCTCATACCTTTTCATTAGAGTGAAAAAAAAACTAAATTTGGTTCAAAAATGGTATTTTGAGAGCGTTAAGAAATATTGTAGCTCCGCTCCCCGAGGTCACTGAAAGATTTTTGCAGCATGGATATGTTCGGTTTCAAAAGTTAGTTTCCTTAAGTAAGAAAAATTCATAACTATCTCTTTTCAGTGCCAATGTCCAAAAATTACCCCGATATACAAAAAAAGCAAAAAAATCTTTGAGAATTTTTGATAAATTAATTGTAAACAAAAATGTGGGAGAATCTCAAGAGATACGTTCGGCAGACCAAGAAAACGCTGAAAGTGGAGGAAGGAATCTTTCCAAAAGTGAATGAAGAAAATAAGCAAAATATTTTACGCTTCCCGTTGTAGCGTGGGCAACGACAAAATGATCCATGGCCAATTAATTGATAGACAATATACTGCTGTGAATCGCAAGTGAGTCCCATCCATCCCTCCAAACGAATACTAAAATAAATTCAGGAGATTGAAACATGTTTGGATATCAATGAAACTTTCACAATTTGCTTACCATTCTGATACCTTTTGAGATAAATGTTAAGATGCTCAAAACACCGTTAACTTTTGTATAAAACGTTACAAAACTATGTATAAACTGTAATGAGGTTACATTTCATTATGAGACAATTAGATTTGGTGTTTTTTTTTACAAATTTTACCGAAAAAATTATGTAGTCTCGTTAGTGTAGCTAAATGATCATAGGAATATATGTTGAAAAATTGTATAAACTAAAACAGGACAAAAATGCAGATGGGACCGCCTTGTTAATCACAGCAGTATAGGACTAAAGGACTGTGTTTATCGAAAACAATTCTCGCACCGATGATCTTGGAAAACGACAATTTGGAGTTAATGCACAGAAAATATCAAAATGAATAACTGCTAGACTGCCCATAACTGCAAAACAGTCACATTCGACATTTTTGACAAATTGGAGTTATTACCATGGAGAGTCATCAAATGACAAATACTTTCGATCAACTTACTGATTGATTGACTGATTGATTGATGTCTAAGTTGATCGAAAGTATTTGTCATTCGATGACTCTCTATGGTATTAACTCCAATTTGTCAAAAATGTCGAATGTGACTGTTTTGCAGTTATGGACAGTAGATAATTCGTGGTTTTATGATTGTCTGTGCGAAAAATTTCTCACACAACTGTACACAACACAGTGTTTTACAGGAAAACATCACCGTAGTTTGAATTTGCTAATTTATTTTGGAAAAATCGACAAATAATCGACGTCAGTTAATCGATTATTTCGATTATTGAGTGAGCTAGGTATCGATGAAAAATTAATCGATTAGTGAGTCGATTAATCGATTAATCGAAATAATCGATTAATTTGCGACAACCCTAATGAAGACGGAACGGAATTCATTTCACGAAGATGTGAGTAGCGTCGAGCCAGTTGCTTGAGTTGAGCGATGTTGTTGGCTGTATACAGCACAGCAATGTTAGCGGAATGGTCACGGAATCCATCGATGATTATCTGCACTGTCTGCGCTTCATCGATATTTGCTCTGGAAGCAATCTCCTGCATTTGCAGTATGTAGCCCATGACTGAAGTTTTCCCGGCTACAAACGTTGTCTTCCTCAACTTATCAATAACTTCGGCAACCGAAAATACGTGGCCGAAATTCTCCAAAAAGTGATCACGAAACTGCTTATACGTCTCCGATTTATCGATCCGCAAGTACCACTCGGCCTCGGTCCCCGGTTCCATCATTCGACGAATACACTTCAGCTTGAATAAGTCGTCTCCATTGATTGCGTCGCAAGCTCGCTCGAAATCTGTAATCCACTTGCTTGCATCGTAGGAATCACTGTTAGCGAACTTGGGCACGGAATGTTTGATGTCCTGGAAATCGGGTTGCTTGCTCATCGCTGCATCGGTTGCAGCCAGCTCTCGACGAAGTTCTGCAATTCTCTTCCGCTTTTCCAGAACACGGATTTCGGCGTCCAATTCTTCTTCCTCGTCGCTCGTAGTGGAATCCTCATCAATAGAATTATCTGGAATCTTTCCTTCACGTGGTTGACTTTCGTAGTTCGCAAATGGCGCACTGTTGCAGATGGAGGAAACTCAACATTGCGTTGTTTCAGCCATGCCATCAACTCGGATTAATTCATTCGATCAGCCATTTTCCGCTTACCGTTAAGATGATTATAGAACGAAGCCACACCTCAAATTTTCAAGAGCACAAGTCTTGAGAACCAAACAGCGCTTCCCATTGAAAATGTATGCCATTGGTCACCACCAGAAAGCAAGCAAGTTGATTTGATTTTCCACGCGATCTGTTGCCAGATTCTCCAGTCTTGTGCACTTGAAAATTCCAAGTTTGGCTTTGTTTTATAATCACCTTAAGTCACCAGTCACCGTGCGGCCTCCATTCACCGTGCACATGTACAAATTCTTACAGAATATTCATACAATTTTCACAAATTATTCTTTTATCAGCAAAATAAGATAAAACTGATGAAATGAAGTAGTTTTTGTCACAAAGCATGTAGCCAAAATCATGTGAGTTCTGTTTGATAATGAGATTTTCCAACACTCTTAGTAGAAACGCCAAAAAATCACGTTAGAGTACGTAATTTTTCAAAATTTCAACTAGTTTTTGCTGTGGATACTATTAGTAAGATGTATTTCATCGTATGAGCAATGAGATTTTATGCAAATTAGATTTTTTTTATTGTGTCTTAGTCGAAATCCAAATGCACGGTGAATGGACCCTCTTCAATATATATGGATCCTATTACCGTGCATTAGTGTAAAAGGCATGAAATTATTCGGTAATATTAGATTTATTGTTATATCGTGAGTAAACTACTTCATATTTAGTTTTTTAGTGAATATGGAATGGCTTTGACAATACAGTCAAACCTCCTATAACTATTTTGATGAAAAAATAATTATTTAGCCATTTTTTAAACTTTTTAAGGTTTTTATTGTAAATGTAGATTTGAATACTCTTAAAAATGAGTGCGCACACTACTAGCAACATAGTTGCTCCATCAACAACGTTTTTTTTTCAAGATATGAAATAAAATCACGACGAAAACTATTCGCACGGTGAATGGTGCACTAGTGTGTACGGTAAATGGTGACTTAGAACGGTACGAGGCGACCTTAGCATGACATTTTCAAACATAATTTTTGAGTAATTTTTTGTTATGCATCACTAGTTTTAGATTTTTCCCTGAATTATGATATAATTGAACGCTACGTAGTGGTATTCTAGTACGCTCCAAATAATTTGGAAAAGTTATATAATTTTTTGAAGTTCATTTTTTTCTTAAATGCACGGTGAATGGTAGCTTGACGGTACACACTTTTATGAAAATCGCGGTCGCTATCCCACTTCTGATGCTGTAGAAAAACTTCACAATGGACTGATTTTCGGCTTTTATTTTCTAAATCGACTGTTTGCCGCGCCGGTTAACGTTAAACTGCCTCGAGTGGCACATTTTCGTGCAATATATCCGTTCATTCGTTCTCATACACCCTCACACACACATATGTAGCATCGATTCAATAGCGGAAAAGGAACAGGAACCACATCAACGCAACGGTAGGAGATTTGATTTCGAGAATAGACTATGCGTTCGAACAGTGTGGCCGTTCTTCTGGAAATTCTGGTACAGATACTACAGAATAAATGTGTTCTATTCTCAAAGAAGCAGTTAAGGCGAAGTAGCCCGTCATTCGGTTTGTCAGCGTTAATGACTTTGCAGCGTGCAAATTCAAAGTGATAAAACTCATTCTTGATAGTTTATATTGACTTGAAAAAGTATCACTGTACACGCCAACATACATAAAGTATGCTGATACTTTTTCAGCTGTGTTAATGCAAAACCAACTGATTTTCTTTGATTCAAAATCGTGAGATGAATTAGCAGCAATCATCAACGACGCGTACAAATTTCAATGACGGCCTACTTTGCCTTAAAGCAGATCAGTAGTGAAAATTTCAACCTGGAAAATACACTGAAAAGGCAGGCTGTTCCGAAAGGCATCACGAAAGATCGGAAGGAAGCTTTACTCAAAGTTATCTTGTCACTTGTCAGTAATACCAGTAAATCCTACTGGATTGATTTGCCACTACAATAATCGTTTATAGAAATGCTTCGAAAATACTTCAAAATATATGAAATCATTTTAGTTTTAGAATAAATCCGTTTAAAAGTATACCGGGTACCCCCGTTGGTTTGACCACTTTTAATCTGAACACTTTTTAATCTGTACCCCGCTAATTTGCACATCGTTCAGCACAGTTAGAAAATTCCATGTAATTTTCCGCCAAATCTAATGCACATGAAGAGAATGCGAAGAATAGCGTAAATTTACACGATGTTAAAAATTCATTTAAATACTTTTTCCATCCATGTACATTTCAAACATCGCGCAACGCTTTGATTGTTTTGATTTGGTTCTCCCTACTGAAGTGAGAAGAAGAAAGGCAAAATGAGGAAACTTAAGCAACGAAGTGACGATATGTTTTCAGATGCACAAATAACGAGACGTTTTCCTCGAGAATATTGTTTTATTTCTGAATTGTTACACATAGATCAAGAAAAACGTAGAACATCAAACAGTACTGGATCCAAATCATTGGCTGTCAAAATCGGGCAAACATCAACGAGGACATGGATTGCTGGCTCCTGTCGAATAATTGAAGGTTGCAGAAATCACATAAACAGCAGTTCCACTCAAAGTAATCCTGATTCCGAACAACTAGCTATCCTTTCGATTGATATCAGCACTGTAGTTTGAATTATTTTCACACCAATTTCAATTTTAACACAGATTGTTAGCCGTCTAGCAGTCAATATGGCGGAGACTGCTGCTTCCAACTTGTACTGCCGAAGCTGCGTCAACCTCAGTCAGTACGTAAAGTGTAATTTTGTGCTATTTATGCTAGAATAGTAATGCGGTGAGTGCGATTTCAATTCGTTTCTACGGTACCATGCATGTGCATTATGCATAGCACAAATTCACAATAGAATCAAGAAAACGCGTCGCAACATAACACGATTGATCAAATTACGCTTCTGTTAATATTCAAAACTTTTTTCTGTGAGATTAAAAATGGTTCAAACGTCATTTAGTGAGATGGAACGCTGTGGAACGGAACGCAGAATCAAAACAAAACAGTGAAAGAGGTAACCAGAAACACGTTTCAAGGGTGACTAGATGTTCATTTGGTAGTACATTTGTTTTAGTATTTTTTTTTCTATGTAATTATTAAATAATTCGTTATTGGGACTGACTTGCGATTACTTTTGATTATGGGACAATTTGACTTGGTGTCGTTTTTATTTTATCAGAACAAATTTTTTTTTTGATTGCTGCTGCTAATAATATATAGAAAAATAAGGCGAAAAGTGGTTGTAACTCAAAAATGACAAAAATGCAGATGGGACTGACTTGCGATTCACGGCAGCATAGGACACGTATTTGTATAAATATATTGGAAGTTCGATCGTTCACTTATTCGTACTGTAGAAGTATGTCGAACCGAGCACTGTTTTCTTTCATGGTTAGAATGCATTAAATTTCTTCTTGTTTCTTTTGTCTGGCTAACACCTCTGCTAGAACATAGCCTGCTTCCCAGCTTAAAGTTCGTCGAGTACTTAATTATTAATTGAGAGTTTTCTTTGACAATCAACCGTATTTCCATAAATTACTGTTCGTATTGGTTTATTATGAGGTTCATAAAAAGTAGAGTCAATCAACATTACAACAGCCTGCGAAAGGAAACGGAATATGCTTAAACGTTCTACACCCCAAGCCTTAGCAATAAGCTTAAAAAAATGTTATTGAGGCACCCCGGAGTAAGTGACAATCCAAAGACTTTTTTAATAGTATTGAGATTATTTTGATGTTTTTAACATAGAATTTCAAAATTTAACAAGAATATAGTGGAAGATATTTGATTTTTCAATCAAACCTTAAAAAAAATCACCGTAAAAGTGGTTTTCTGACAAGCATAACAACAATAACAAAAATTTTACAATTACTGCAGTAATTTAAACACGTAAGCAAGCTTATTCTTTTTTAGATTGATACCATATTCAAGTAATATTTTTTTTAATTTTTTTTTCTTTCTCTATTATTGAGACTTTCAGCCCTAGGCTGGTTCATCTCATAAGTAATATATGTTTTCAACGGTTAATACGGTTAATTATGTGATTTTTGGCAACGGTAAGTATTGTGAGGTAGACTAACAAGTTAAAGACTTTCTTCTAAGGGTTTCAATATCTCGAAAAGATACCTTTCTATTCGTGCGCACATCAGCAAATACAGGGTGCGCAATCTCTTACGTAGACCAATTTCTATAAATGAGGTATTTGTATTTAATTTAAACCTTTGCAATTTATTTGGGCTATTTCATTAAAACATCAATCAAGTCTCGCATAACTTCTGATCTCGCCCTAAAAGCCATTGATAACCATATGTGTAGCTCGTTGTTTCTATGAATTTGAATGGAGTTACACGTTGTTCAACAACACAACGCAATGGTGAAGAAAGGATCATTCTCTACCTGCCAGTGGTGTTGATTTGGATATTTGATGGATATTTGTTCATTTATTTTCTCAGAAACAACGAGCTGCACACGTGGTTACCAATGGCTTTTAGGGCGTTATCCCATTTGTAGGTTGTAGCAAAGTGAGCTCCTTTTGCAGCATTTTTCGTTAACTTTTGGAGCTTTTTGGGGGGTTTTGCGATGATATCGGCACAAGGGTCTGCCTTGAAGTCAATAGCCCAAGATTTTCTAGCATATGTTAACGTATTCATTTAAAATTATATCTTTATCGTTTACCAAAACAAATCCTTTCCCATATCCAAACTCCCAGTGTTTTCTTGTGGAAGTGCAGGGGACTCCTTGGCTTCCATAAAGCAAGTAACACGTCAACATTTCCCTCCCATTTCCAAATTGACCTGCATTCGGACGCAACTAGCGCCGGTATTGTTTGTTATAATAATGAGAGCACCAGTACTTACACATTGACATGCTACTGATCTTGAGTAGCATCTGTTGGTTCCCTGTGTAAGTACAGCTGTTGTTGCAATAACGGAGTAGCAACTCTTGCACATTAGCTTGGGACACAATTGTATGAAAATTTAGATTCTCGCTCCACTCCACTTTTTGGATTGCATTTAGGACCCATACCAACTATGCAAAATTTCAGCTTGATCGGTGAAACTATATTTAGGCGCCAGCCGTTCAAAGTTTGTATGGGATTTACTATGGGAAAACTTACTTTTGCAAAGAATAATCGCCAGACGTCGCCCATTGACCTCTATAAAAATTCTGAACACAGATCTCGATAGGCATTCTACGATGAACAACATTGCCGAAGGCCGCAAAGCAATCCGATGCTTGTAAAAAAGTATGTTTTTCTGTGTCCACATCTCTGTGATTACACATCCAATTGAAACTCTCTGGCGCATTGGAAAGGTAATGAATTACTCCTACTTCATAGGTATTTTTTCAAAAACATTGTTTGAATTTTGTACACTAAATTTTTACTTAACCTAAACTTTTGCATAATTTGCATCATACTAAGGGGTGAACCCAAACTTTTGCATGATGACTTGAATAACTGTTTCATTGATTTTAAATACTTTTCAGATTTTTCCGCCAAAATTTAGAGAGAGGTTTTCATAGTTTCTCGTGTTAATGATAATAAAATAGTACGATTTAAAAATATGTATTTTCATCTCAATAAATAACTACAATAAATTAAAATAAATTAAATAAATAAATTAAATAAATAATATTGACGGTCTCGTTTTGAACAGATTTACAGAGTCTTCTTAAATTACGTTTGTAGTCATAAGATTTATCTCACTCTGCAGTGATTCATAGAAATTTTCTATGAAATTATTCGAAACAATCTTGTTAAGTTATTCCAACTGAAACCGTAGTTTGGCTTCTTTGTTTGTGCTGTATCAGTACTTTCTTCATGGTTGTTCACATCATTCTCTTCTCCGCTTTCTTCGTAATCATCTTCGTCATTGGTGGTTTCTGCAAGAAAATGTTAATTGACAAAAGTTTCACCTACTTATAACCCAGGCATTAATACCTTCGGTCACTCCTTTAGTTTCTTTGGAATCTTCGTCATCTTCATCATCGTCGTCGTCATCGTCATCATCGTTTTCTGCACTATCGTCGTCCCCTCCAGTAACAATAGACTCCACAATATCCGTTATTTCATCGGAACCATCATCGTCCTTATCTTTTGTTTTCGTAACTGTAATATTGGCCGATTCAACTACTGGTACAGTAGCTTTTTTCGCTGGTTTTGGAATTGCTGCGTTTTTGGTAAGTGGCTGAGTGGTATCTATTTTGTTCGTGTTGGCTTTCTTCTTTTTTTGTCCAGTTGTACCAAGTAAGTCCCCTAGAAAATCTCCTTCCAAAAGACTGAATCCTGTATATCCTGGTTCAGAAGATTGAACTTCAGGTTCTTCCAGCTCAGCTCCCTCTTCTTCATCATCTTCCTCATCATCATCATCATCGTCATCTAAAATAGTAATATACCAATCACATGTCCAAATGTTAGTTATTTTGAACATTACCATCCGCAATGCCCAATGTTCCTAGCAGATCATCTCCTTCGTCGTCATCGTCGTCATCATCTTCGTCATCTTCATCTTCATCTCCATCAACATCAACAACTGGTGGAAGTGGTTCGGCCTCGATTACGGACAGACCACGTGGTCCAAACTTGAAGCAAGATACACGCAAAACCGCTTCAATTTCATTGTCTGCACGTAGCTCCAGACCAAGACAGGCCTTGAAATGATCATCTGCCCTTCTGTTAATACCATATACGCGGCCACAGAAACGGTTGTAGCCTCCTGGTAGGGTAATGCATACAGGAGTTGCCTTGCGTCCTATTAAAAATAAATACAAATTTATCTTTATCTACATAACTCAAATAAGCAAGCGTTACTGACCTGAAATTACTCGACTTGCCAATACCCGATCTCCGAATTTTACTCCTATAGACATGCGATTACCTTCTAGGTACTGAACTGAAGCGCATCCTGGACCTTTTACAGGAACAAGAGGTAACGCAAAATCGCGACAACAGTTACATTCAAAAGTTGTACACTTGCAATACCGATTTATTGGGTTAGCATCGTCAGTGTTCACCACTGGTGCTTCACTAACAGGTTCCTGAGGAACTTGATTAATTTCTTGTAAAACTTCATTATTTTCAGAATTGGTTTCCTCATCAGCATTTACATTGCTAGCTTCGTTGCAATTGACTTCGTAGCAGTTCACAATTTCACTTGCGTCTGCCTCATCTACAGCATTGGATTCAGAAATATTACCATCTACGGCATTCTCGCTATCACTGTATTCTTCAACATCTTGCCTTAGGACAATGGGGGATTTATTTGTCAGTTTGATTGCTTTTTCTGAAAGTACGAATCAATTGCAATATTTGTAAGAGTGGTTAAATAATTCATACATACTTTCCAAAACTCTTGCGTGTGAAAGCGACACTAACGCCAGTATGACAACGATGATGTGGAGCCTCATGTCTGTATCGAAAAAATAAAATAAAAAGAATATCAAAATAGGTCTATGCTATGATATTTTGCCTTTTATTGTGTTAGTATGCCAGCAGTCGGGGTTCATATGAAATACCCTGAGCGTCCTTTAAACCTTTTAAAGTAGGGTAGAAGCACCGGTTTCGGCCATACTCCAGTCGTAGCCATAGTGGATTATACTCCGTTTTACATATTTAGCCAATCAGCATGGAACCAGTAGATCACATTCACATAATAAAGCGACATTATTTCGATGCATCTTCACTCTAACACTTCAGTCGTCGCGCTGTTGTATTTTGTACAACACAAAACCTCGCTTTTTTACAACAGCAGCGTGGTGGTCAACCACGCGACGACTGGAAGGTTAAACAACTTCCGTAATTTTACTTGAAATGTTCTTCTAAATATAATAATACGTTCATGGGTGCAAATACCGAACAAATATTAGAAATTGTTTCCTTTTGAATTGAGTAAAACACGTATAAATAACGACTCATTCTCATCACGTCGACCGCTGCTCAAGTTTCCAACCCAATTCCGAATTCCATCGGTCGTATAGTATCTTTAAGGTTCAAGACAGTACTCAGTCATCACAAAATAAAAATATTTTTATTCGTTTTTATTTTTACTTAATAAATCTATATGAAACTCACTTCACGGCATTCCAAGTGGAAATTACAGTGTATTGATAGATTGCCAAGACCATTGATTTTCGTCGAAAAAGCTGGTTTGTAAAATATGTAAAACAATGACGGTTATTTTCCTTTTAAGCTTGCGATATTCAAATGCAAAAATGATGATTAATTGACAGAGAAAGATCTCAGTTTATATCTGCTTATAGAACAGAAAAAGAAGCAAGCTCTATTCCAGTTAGAACCCAACGACAGTAAGAAGAAGAAAAATCAAATTTCCTACTTCTCACAAATTTAGGACCCTATTATACTGCTTCGCGACTAAAAATGGATGAACCAACGTGCGAAGTTCGATTTTTGACCATCTTCGCCGCGTCGCGAGTCACTTCGCTATAGTGCGCATCTATGCCCTCCGCCGTGAGCATTATGCGCACTATTGAGAATCGAGTTGCGACGCGACGAAGTTGGTCAAAAATCAAACTTTGCACGTTGGTTAACCCATTTTCTAACGCGAAGCAGTATACAATCTATATTAGTACTTCCGACAGAACGAACTTTGAACCTCAAAATCTTACTCATATCAGTTCCATGTAAATTTAAGGTGAAGATGAATCAAAGCCAAACCTCAAATTTTCAAGAGCACGAATATGGAGAACCGGGCACCCGTTTAAGCCGAAAACCTTATCGATTGGTCACCACCAGCAAGTGATCAGTCGATTAAATTTTCAACTCAAATGGGTGTTTGATTCTCCAGATTTGTGCTCCTGAAAATTTGAGGTTTGGCTTAGATTTATCTTCACCTTAAATTATTTTTCTACAAAATCATCGGTGGAAATTGATTATTATTATTGCAATTTTTGGGAAAACTTTCCGTTTTACGGTTCAACAAATAGCTACCGCAGCTGTCACATCAATGATTTGCACTGGTAAATTATCAGTAGGCTTCAATGATAGCTTGGATACCGTCTTGATGATTGTTGTTTGTTGCTATTTTTCATAGCGTTTTCTCTTTCAAGCATACTATGATTGAATTTTTGCTTCAATGATAGTATGATTTCGAAGCCTGCGGTAGAACTTTGACAGCTGCGGTAGAACTCTGCGGCTACCGCAAACTGGAAAATTTTCTTAACAACCGTAATATACCTGGTAAATTGTAACTATAAAATAACTTTCATTTTTTTCATCATATTTTTCAGCAGGCTTCTGATTGATGAAGCTTTCGAAGAACAAGCGTTTTTTGAAAATAAATAATATAAATTGTCAAATTTTCCAGAAAATGTCTAAAAATCATTGATTTTGACAACCTCAAAAATAAACCGTTCTAAACGTTGTGCTTTTTCGTGTGAAATTGAATTATTTTGGTGGCTTTTCTATTATCAGAATATTGTACAACATTAGTTAAACGATGTACAGAAAACTGATTACTATTACATTGATAAATTAAAAAGATATTGCATGTACAGGGTGTTCACTTTATAAAATGACCAGTCTTCATTCTGCAGCACAAAAACGTGTTACAAAAAAATGAATCAGTTTTCTGCAATTATCCAAAGAGCACAACAATTAATAGAAATCGACCAATGCGACCTTTATGAAGAATTAATTCCGAAATATCTTTTCCTTGCTGCTCTGCCCATGACTGCATATTTGACACATTCGACGTTTTTGACAATTTTGAGTTAATACCGTGCAGGGTCATCATTTGATAAACACATATGATCGACTTACTTAAATCTATACTCACAGATTCTGTGTTCTGGAAAATACCAAGTTGTTTTGTCACATTGGCAATTGTAACCGCTTAACAGTCAGATTGAGATTATACATGAGCCTCGTAATGTAGTTGCAATGAAATTTCTATCAGAATTATTTTCTGACTTTTCACTCAATATGCGATGCGGAATTTCAGCCTCAAATATGCACTTTTGATTTCTTGATCATTTTTAGAAATTTTTTGAGGTCGCAGTAGGCAGAGCGCGCGAATGGATGTGTTGAAAATTGATCTGTCACGTTTTTATCGTCTCCGCAAATTTTTAGATTCGGCGGGTGAAATGGCTGGAACTGATATGTGATTTTTTGAACTGAGGTTGCATGGATCGCATCACTTACCGAAGTGAATCCTGATCATGCAGCTATGATCCCTCTCCACTAACAAAACTCTTTCCCATGACAACCATGGAGATGCAGAGGTGATCTCGGGCTCTAGTAACAATGGATGTCACACTAATATTCGTTCCTTTCCCCGATGACGGTAAGGACGTGGCCGGCGCTGTTAATGAATATCTTGTGGAAAGTGCGATATCTTTCCCTCGCATCTGTGATGCGGCGAAGAGCAAAAACAGAAATGAGCATACCTTTATGAATTCGATGTACTTTGTTTTTATTTCCATTCCCCAAGTTACTCTCGTGAATATAAGATGCAAAACGTGTTTGCTCGTTCCATCGTTAAACGCGGAATCCGAAAAGTCCCCGGTCGATCTGGTTCTTGTGCCGTCGGAGTGTTGTCCACCTTGTAACCGGTCCGGGATTGCTGTTTTACGTTCTACAGGTCATGGACCCAGTTTCGGTGGTTGAAAAACGAGTGTGGTGAACTTTGCATGCGGGAACGCTTAAGTGCATTTTGAGCGAAGCCATTTTGTTTTTCATTCGATTTGGCTGATTGAATGCTGCCAGCAGCTGCAGGGCTCGGACGACTGTCAGTGTGTTAGTGCGACAGTGTTTCGTCCGGTGTGTGAGCGGTTGCTCGAATAACGGTTTCTTCTCAAGAGTCGGTGTGGCACCGACGAGTGTGTGCGTATCCATTCGATTGATTGTGTGTTTCGACGCGATCGACCCAGCAGCGGTCGGAGATCAGTGAAAGTGTTTTTCAAATCGCGGTTCGGTGAATAGGAAACGATGACTGAGAAGTACTTATTCGCCCGATTGAATAATCAAAATTATTCAATATGGAAGACGAGAATGGAGATGCTTTTGAGGCGAGAAGAGCGGTGGTATGTTGTTGAAAGTGCGAAACCAGAGCCGGTCACGGACCCGTGGGAGAAAGATGATTCGAAATGTCATGCGATAATAGTGCTCTATGTGGAAGACAGCCAGCTCAATTTGGTGAAGGGTTGCAAATCTGCTAAAGAAGTGTGGGACTGTTTGAAACAATACCATGAAAAAACGACCATGACATCGCGCGTGTCCTTGCTCAAAAAGATTTGTAGCTTGAATTTGGCCGACGGTGAAGATTTGGAAAATCACATTTTTGATATGGAAGAGTTTTTCATTCGTCTCGCGTGTGCGGGCCAAGCGCTCGAAGAATCGTTGCAGATCGCAATGATATTGCGGAGCCTACCGGATTCATACGGTGGTCTGGTCACGGCTTTGGAAAGCCGGCCGGAGGCTGATCTGACGATGTCGCTCGTCAAGCAAAAGTTGTTGGACGAGCATCAGCGGCGATTGGAGCGGAATACCAATTCAGGAGATAGGGCTCTGAAACTACAACAGAGAGAGCAGAAGAAGCGATTGTGTTTTCATTGCCAAAAGCCCGGCCACTTCCGAAAGGATTGCCGGCAGTGGCTGCACCAGCAGCAGAAGAAAAGTGATGGGGAATCAGTGAGCGAAAAAGCAACAAAACAAAATCAGAAGAAGAAGAGTGATGTGAAGGCCAAGCTTTCGGCTGAAAAGGACGTTCCGATTTGTTTTACGGTTGGGAATGGTCGTCGTAAAGGTTGTTGGTATATCGATAGTGGCTGCTCTAGCCATATGACCAACGATCGGTCATTCTTCTTCGACTTGGACGAAAGTAAACAAGTGCAAGTAGTGCTCGCTGATGGCTCCGTGTCGAAGTCGCATGGAATCGGGGAAGGTTTCGTGAAGTGTATCGACGCAGATGGCAATGTACTGGAAGTGAAATTGACGGAAGTGCTTTACATATCGGCGCTAGACAGTGGGCTGATTTCCGTACGGAAGCTGACGAAGAAAGGTTTTCGGGTGAACTTTGTCGGGTCAGCATGTTCGGTAGTGAGCGCCGCCGGTAAGACTGTTGCGTTGGGCGAACTGAACGGAAACTTGTTTGTGTTGAAAACAGTGGAATATGCAAACCTGAGTAAAGAGTGACAGCATCTGCCGAACTGCCAACATATGTGGCATCGGCGGTTTGGACACCGAGATCCGGCCGTGTTGGAGAAGCTGAAAGCAGGTAACCTCAGTGTAGGCTTCGAGATGGCGGATTGCGGTTTACGGCAGGTATGCGAAGACTGCCTGAAAGGTAAGCTCCCACGCACTTCTTTCCCTAAATCTTCCGATAACAGAGCCAGTAGAATACTCGACTTGGTGCATACTGACGTATGCGGACCTATGGCTAACGTGACCCCAGGCGGCTGTAGATATTTGATGACGCTCATCGATGATTTCAGTCGCTACACCGTTGTATGCTTGCTGCGACAAAAATCCGATGTAGCCGATTGCATTAAACGATATGTGGCTCACGTTAAGACGCGCTTTGGAAGGGCACCATGTGTGATTAGGTCCGACGGGGGAGGAGAGTACGTCAACGGCGTGCTTAAAGCGTTCTACGAGAAGGAAGGTATTCAAGCTCAGTACACCGCTGCTTATAGCCCCCAGCAGAACGGTGTAGCTGAGCGGAAAAACCGAACGTTGCAGGAGATGGCAACTTGTATGTTGCTTGATGCAGGACTGGGAAAGCAATACTGGGGCGAAGCGATCATGACCGCCGCTTACGTTCAGAACCGTCTCCCTTCTCGTGTAGTTGATAAGACCCCTTTCGAAAAATGGTTTGGTAAGGCTCCAAAATTGAACCACCTACGCGTGTTTGGTTGTCCGGCATACGTGCATACCCCGGACGTGAAGAGAACGAAATTTGACTGCAAATCACAAAAACTGATTTTCGTCGGATATTGCGAGGATCGCAAGGCATTCAGATTTTTGGATCCAAAGACCAATGGTATCACGATCAGTCGTGATGCACGCTTTATTGAGCAGTTAAGCATTCCCCACATGGCTAAGCCAGAAACGCAAACATCAGAAGAGATCGAAATTGAACTCGATTGGGCTGAATCTGGAGCATCTCAGGAGGAGGCAGGTGCTCAGAGAGAACAGTGCGTTCAGGAGGAGCAACAAGCTGCCGAGGAGTCCGCTCAAGATTCGGATGAAGAATTCTACGATGGTGAAATGCAAGACCAGGCAGATGATCGAGTTGCAGATCCAGCGGATGGTGCACCTGGTGAACAGCAGAACAGTGGTAAGCGGTCAACCAGAGGAATGCTTCCGAGCAGACTACGGGACTATGTAGTTGACGTGGCCCTAGTAGTTGAAGATGATCCAGTTTCGTACGAAGAGGCTGTCCAAGGACCGGAGCAAGACTTATGGCTAGCAGCAATGAAGGAGGAGTACGACAACTTGATGCAGAATGAGACGTGGACGTTGGTCGAATTGCCTGCCGGCCGAAAACCGATAGGCAGTAAGTGGGTTTTCAAAAAGAAGCAAGATAGTGCTGGAAATGTAACCAAGTATAAAGCCCGCTTAGTTGCGCAGGGCTTCTCGCAACAGTTTGGAGTAGACTATGACTCCGTCTTCGCACCAGTAGCTGCTCATACTACGTTGAAGGTTTTGCTTACTGTTGCCGGCCATAAGCAGATGAAGGTTCGTCACCTGGACGTTAAAGGTGCATATTTACACGGTCGATTGAAAGAGGAGCTGTATATGCAGCAGCCTAAGGGTTTCCAGCAGCGTGGTCAAGAGAAGCTAGTGTGCAGACTACAACGCAGCCTTTACGGGCTGAAGCAAGGAGCTCGTGTATGGAATGAAACGATCCGTGGTATCCTTGAAGCGATGCATTTCAAACAATCATCAGCAGACCCTTGTTTGTTCACGAAGCGTACTCCTGTAGGTTGGATTTATATTTTGATATATGTGGACGACATTATCGTTGCTTGTACTTCGGAGGAGGAGATAGCAAGAGTCGAACGTTCTTTGAAGGAGAATCTGACCCTGTCATCTTTGGGTGACGTTAGTTGTTTCCTGGGTATCCGTATAAGGAAGGACGTTAACGGCTTCTATTCGATGGACCAGCAAGGCTATATCTTGAGGATTGCGAACCGATTTAACCTGGACCGTGCTAGGGGATCGAAGATCCCATTGGATACCGGCTACTACCGCATCAGAGAAGGCAGTAAGGCGATGCCCGATAACAAGCAATACCAGTGCTTAATCGGAGCGTTACTTTACTTGGCTGTGAATACGCGGCCAGATGTTGCAGCTAGCGTTGCAATTCTCAGCCGCAGAGTTAGCGCTCCAACAGAAGCCGACTGGGTGGAGTTGAAACGGGTGGTCCGATATCTTGTAAAAACCAACTATTACGAACTCAAGCTGACCAGCAAAAGAGAAGAACCACTGAAGCTAATCGGGTACAGCGACGCCGATTGGAGTGCCGATACGGATGATCGCAAGTCCAATTCCGGATTCTTATTTAAACTTGGACAAGCGACAATTGGATGGGTCAGCCGCAAGCAGACTTGCGTATCTCTGTCAACTATGGAGGCAGAGTATATAGCCTTATCCGAGGCTTGTAGAGAAGTACTGTGGCTACGGAAGTTGCTTCAAGATTTCAACGAAAGGCAGGATGGACCGACAACTGTATTGGAGGATAACATCAGCTGTATCGACTTTGTCGCCATTGACCGTTCTTCTAGACGATCCAAACATATAGATACGCGGTGCATTTTGCAAAGGATTTGTCGGAGAAGGGTATTGTGACTATCGAATATTGTCCGTCGGCATCGATGATTGCCGATATCCTCACCAAGCCATTGGGAAGTCAGAAACAGCTGCAGTTCTCGGAGATGTTGGGCTTAACCAAGTCCGTAGGCCGCTAAAGATATCGAGGAGGAGTGTGGAAAGTGCGATATCTTTCCCTCGCATCTGTGATGCGGCGAAGAGCAGAAATGAGCATACCTTTATGAATTCGATGTACTTTGTTTTTATTTCCATTCCCCAAGTTACTCTCGTGAATATAAGATGCAAAACGTGTTTGCTCGTTCCATCGTTAAACGCGGAATCCGAAAAGTCCCCGGTCGATCTGGTTCTTGTGCCGTCGGAGTGTTGTCCACCTTGTAACCGGTCCGGGATTGCTGTTTTACGTTCTACATATTTAATGTTTGGAGTTCTCGAAAGTGTACAAGTTCCATCTCTTGGCTCCTTGTGCAACTTCGATTATTCTGGTCAATCACGGAGTATCAACTGTGAATCGTACGGTCATCAATGCTTATGCTTATGCATTGTTTGCTATATCTTTTTGATTTATTTATACAATCGTAATCGGTTTTCTGTGCATCGTTCAACTATTATCCTACAATGTTGGGAAAATATAAAATCTTACAAAATGCTTTTGGTTGAAGAACTGAATAGCTTTTCAAAATACTCCCAAGAAAAACTCTTCGTCAAAGTTAAGCATTATTTTTCACATAATAAAAATCCTCATTTTTATTAACAAATTGTATGTTGGTATCCTTTATCATTCTACTAAGGGTAGTGCTCTAAAACAGTCGATAATATTCCACCGTTCTCCGACACAAGGTCATTCTAGTGAAGGATAAACTTTATGGCAAAATGCATTTATGCATTTCAAACAATCATCAAAGTGGGAATTCGGATGGACCACTTGAATAAAGCGAATAAACTCGATTTAGTTAGAGAAAAGGAAAACACGTTTAATCATGTTGGTTGTTTTGATTTACACTGATGAAAAAGATATTACACTTCAGGACATAAAAATGTAGACACCTGGTCGAACAGTAGAGTCCATAAGTATTGGGACAGTAGGTGCAGGGATTGCATCCTCAATACTCCCCTTCAATCGCTGCAATTTACCAGTCCAAGACCGGTACGATGCCGACGAAAAGCTCCTGCTGGTAGCCCCTTCGTCATAATGTCGGCCACTTGGTCTTCAGATCGTAGATACTGCAAACGAATCTTCTTCTGCTTCACGAGATCGCGTAGGAAATGTAGCTTGACGTCAACATGTTTTAGACGACCAAAATCCTTCGACTCTTCCGCAATCCGTATTGTCGATTGGTTGTCCTCGTGAAACGTGATCGGTAGTTCGATGTTGCACCCAATATCCTTCAGCAGCCGTACCAACCACATCTCGTGGCACGCAGCATTGCACAAAGCATTCAGCTCTGCCTCCGTGGAAGATAACGATACTGTGTTCTGCTTCCGGGTAGTCCAGCCAACCGTACATCCAAACACCTTGAATACTGCCCCGCTAATCGATCTTCTGTCCGTAACGTCGTTCGCCCAATCAGCATCCGTGAAGACTTCAAGTGTTGGTGCTTTCTCGTTGACTCTGTACACCAGACACATATCCAGCGAACCTCTGACGTAGCGTAAAACTCTCTTCAAATGCGCCCAATGTTCAGAATTCGGGCAGCTCTGGAATTGGCTGAGGAAGTTGACTGCCGCTGCTAAATCCGGCCGAGTGGTGACGGAAGCGTAGGTTAGGCAACCCACCAGCTCCCGGTACGGATCCGAAATGCGCTTCTCTTCTTCGCCCTTTGCTAGCTTCAGTCTGCATTCCAGGGGCGTCGATACAGGCTTACAGTCGTCCATTCGAAACCGCCGCAACATATCCTCGAAGTATTGCCGCTGGCTTATGCGCATCACACCTTCCTTCATGTCACGATCGATGTTCATTCCAAGGAAACACTGTACTTCACCTGCGTCTGTCATTTCGAACTCCTTAGGGTGCTGCCATAGTAAACGCGTCTTGCGATGCGTCCGCGTGTGCGAGCCCGCAAAGCAGAATATCAACAACAGGAAATCCTTTGATCGCATCGCGTTCGCGGACGCAGACGCGTTACTATGGCCGCACCGTTAGAAAGGCAATTTTTAACAGCTTCCACAGCGCGCATCGACGAACTGATCACCAACACGTCATCAACGTAGAGAACAATGATCACCACCTCGTCGCCAAATCGTCGGATATACAGGCACTGATCGTTCGTACTCCTGGTGAACTTCAGCCGCCCTTGAACAAACTCATCAAAGCGAGCGTTCCAGGCGCGTGATGCTTGCTTCAGTCCGTATATTGACTTGTTCAACCGGCAGACCAAATCTCCAGTCTCGAAGCCCTCCGGTTGGACCATAAATATCTGCTCGGTCAGCACGCCATTCAGAAAAGCTGTACGGACGTCCATTTGGTGAACGAACATCCTTTTCTGATTCGCCAACGCTAGCACAGCTCGGAGAGTGTCAAGCTTGGCCACAGGGGAGTAAGTCTCACTATAGTCTAGCCCGTACCTCTGGCTGAACCCTCTTGCGACCAGACGCGCCTTGTAGCGATCCGGCTTACCATTGATTCCCCGCTTAATCTTGAACACCCATTTGTTCGTTATCGGCGTTCGTCCCTCTGGTAGTTTCGCCAGCGTCCACGTTTGGTTCTTTCGTAGCGAATACAATTCCTCGTTAATGGCCTCTTCCCATTTTGGCCAGTCACTACGCTTACGAGCTTCGGAGATGGAGTTGGGAAGGTTCTCGACGTAACTTGTGGCGTTCAAAGCGTAGGCGGCGTATTCTACCTCGTAATCCTTGTGCCAAGCCGGAGCATTTCGCACACGCTCTGGTCGCCCCGAACCACCGTCGCCACCGTCAGTTTTCCCAGCTGTCTCTCCTTCAAGCTCACCGCTACGCTCGTGCTCGTTCACGCCATCATTGAAACTTGCAAACTCTTCATCAGACGCCGGGTCCGACGCTTCGGAAGACGCATCTTCTACCTCCTCGTCGATCACACTCGCATTTGATTCATCATCACTCAAGGGAACCATAACAACATCTAACAAAGGTTTATCAGACTCACCTTTTGTCGACGCCTTACCGCCTGTCTCCACAAAGTCAACATCTCGTGCATGAACAATCCGCTTCTCCTCGGGATGCCACACACGATATCCGTTGCACGCGTAGCCAAGGAACACACCTTTCCACGCCTTTGCGTCCAGCTTCTTCCGCAATTCCTTCGGGACGTGGACATAGACAGGACAACCGAACGCTCGCAGCTTGGAGACGTTCGGCTTCTTCCCCTCCCAGAGCTCGAACGGTGTGACATTCGACGCGATCGCATTTGATGGGCTTCGATTAGACAGGAAAGCTGCAGTTTGGATGGCCTGACCCCAGAAGCGCTTGTCCACTCCGGAGTCGGTCAGCATCGAACGGGTCTTCTCGACGAGCGTTCGATTTAGCCGCTCGCTGACCCCATTCTGCTCCGGGGTATATGGTACGGTCCACTCGACTTGGATACCACGCTTCTTGCAGAACTGATCAAACCGCTTACTCCGGTACTCGCCGCCGTTGTCGCAACGCAGACGGCTTATCTTCTGGCCAAACTTGGCAGTCACCAACGCTTCGTACTGTTCGAAACACTCAAACACATCGTCCTTGCTCTCCATTAGGAAAACCATAGCGAAATGGCTCCAATCGTCCGTAAATGTTACGAAATACTTCATGCCGTTCAAACCGACGGGCGTAATCGGTCCACATACGTCCGAATGGACTAACTCTAGCACTCGCGACGACCTTCTCTCTTCACGGGTAACGAACGGCTTCCGACTTTGCTTCCCGATGACGCACGATTCACAGATCACGACACTTTTGTCCGGTTCACCGTTCTTCACGCTCATTCCGACAACCATGTCACTTCGGATCATCTTCGCCAAACTCTTGGCATTCAAATGGCCGAAACGGCGATGCCACAGCTCTAAGTTCTTCGGGATACGCCCACACGTTAACAGAGCTTTGTCCGCGCCGCGCTTGTTCGAAAACAAGTTCAAACGGTAAAGTTTTCCAACCCGGGAACCACTCGCGACTGTGTCCGACCCGCGTTGTATGATCACTTTTCCGTTTTCGTACGAAACTTTCATACCCGCCTCGTCAACCCTCAGTACCGAGAAAAGGTTGCACCGTAGCTCCGGAACTAGCAACACATTCTCGACCGAACAGTCAATCAACTTCCCGTTAACGTTAGACACAAGCTTAACTGTTCCCGAATATTCGGCGGTAATCGATTCTCCGTCTTTCGCGACAGCTATTTCGATCGGGTTGTCGAGTGGCTTCAAACTGTCGAACAGGGATTCATCGTTCACCAAGTGGTCAGAGCATCCAGAATCGATGAACCATTCCACTCGCTTCAGATCCCGTTTATTTCCTCCACTCACACCGACGAAGCAAACGCCTTTCTGCTCCGCTACATTCGCTTTGGATTTCTTCTCACTTTTCACTTTCTCCCTTTCATTCTTCTTCTTCTTGTTCGGGCACTCGGCCAACTTATGGCCCTCCTTTTTACAACCGAAGCACTTAAACACTTTCTTCGTTTGTTGCGATCCCGTGAACGCAGCAGTGTCCTTGCTCACAGTGCCGGATTCGACATCTAGTCCCTTCTTCTTCGTCTCTTCATCCAGCAAACGACACTTCACGAACTCCATGCTCAGGTTTTCTTCCGGCATCGTTTCCAGAGCCGTGACGACCGTCGAATACGCCGGACCAAGCGTCAGCAACAAGTGACATACGACATCCAACTCGTCCATGTCCGCTCCGGTGCCACGATACTCTCGAATGAGCCGGTCGAATCGCAGGAAATGATCCCGCAGTGAACCACCTTCGAAGCGCATGCTCAGCATTTGCCGTTTTAGGTGCATTCTACTGGCGATGCTCTTGCGCTCGAACACCCTGCTCAAGGCGTCCCAGATCTCTTTTGGTGATTGCTTTTCTTGGACATACTCCAGCTGGGAGTCATGAATCCGCGAAATCAGAAGTGATTTGCATCTCCGGTCCTTCTTCACACGCTTTTCCTTCTTATTCGCCTTCTGCTGCCGGACGTCCGGGGAATCATCGACTTCCACCTTTAGCGCCTGCACGTCATCAACCTCCGTCTCTATGCATTCCAGCAACTCGTGCTCCTCCAGAAGCACTTGCATACGGAACTTCCATGCATTGAAGTTTGATCCGTCAAACAGCGCCAGGTGGTAACGCTCTCCGCGCAGGTCCTCCTCCATCACGACACTTTTCGCGAAACCGTAACTTTCGGAACACGACCGGGCCCACAACCTAAAGTGGGAATTCGGATGGACCACTTGAATAAAGCGAATAAACTCGATTTAGTTAGAGAAAAGGAAAACACGTTTAATCATGTTGGTTGTTTTGATTTACACTGATGAAAAAGATATTACACTTCAGGACATAAAAATGTAGACACCTGGTCGAACAGTAGAGTCCATAAGCATTGGGACAGTAGGTGCAGGGATTGCATCCTCAATAGGTTTTGCTTACTGTTGCCGGCCATAAGCAGATGAAGGTTCGTCACCTGGACGTTAAAGGTGCATATTTACACGGTCGATTGAAAGAGGAGCTGTATATGCAGCAGCCTAAGGGTTTCCAGCAGCGTGGTCAAGAGAAGCTAGTGTGCAGACTACAACGCAGCCTTTACGGGCTGAAGCAAGGAGCTCGTGTATGGAATGAAACGATCCGTGGTATCCTTGAAGCGATGCATTTCAAACAATCATCAGCAGACCCTTGTTTGTTCACGAAGCGTACTCCTGTAGGTTGGATTTATATTTTGATATATGTGGACGACATTATCGTTGCTTGTACTTCGGAGGAGGAGATAGCAAGAGTCGAACGTTCTTTGAAGGAGAATCTGACCCTGTCATCTTTGGGTGACGTTAGTTGTTTCCTGGGTATCCGTATAAGGAAGGACGTTAACGGCTTCTATTCGATGGACCAGCAAGGCTATATCTTGAGGATTGCGAACCGATTTAACCTGGACCGTGCTAGGGGATCGAAGATCCCATTGGATACCGGCTACTACCGCATCAGAGAAGGCAGTAAGGCGATGCCCGATAACAAGCAATACCAGTGCTTAATCGGAGCGTTACTTTACTTGGCTGTGAATACGCGGCCAGATGTTGCAGCTAGCGTTGCAATTCTCAGCCGCAGAGTTAGCGCTCCAACAGAAGCCGACTGGGTGGAGTTAAAACGGGTGGTCCGATATCTTGTAAAAACCAACTATTACGAACTCAAGCTGACCAGCAAAAGAGAAGAACCACTGAAGCTAATCGGGTACAGCGACGCCGATTGGAGTGCCGATACGGATGATCGCAAGTCCAATTCCGGATTCTTATTTAAACTTGGACAAGCGACAATTGGATGGGTCAGCCGCAAGCAGACTTGCGTATCTCTGTCAACTATGGAGGCAGAGTATATAGCCTTATCCGAGGCTTGTAGAGAAGTACTGTGGCTACGGAAGTTGCTTCAAGATTTCAACGAAAGGCAGGATGGACCGACAACTGTATTGGAGGATAACATCAGCTGTATCGACTTTGTCGCCATTGACCGTTCTTCTAGACGATCCAAACATATAGATACGCGTGTGCATTTTGCAAAGGATTTGTCGGAGAAGGGTATTGTGACTATCGAATATTGTCCGTCGGCATCGATGATTGCCGATATCCTCACCAAGCCATTGGGAAGTCAGAAACAGCTGCAGTTCTCGGAGATGTTGGGCTTAACCAAGTCCGTAGGCCGCTAAAGATATCGAGGAGGAGTGTGGAAAGTGCGATATCTTTCCCTCGCATCTGTGATGCGGCGAAGAGCAGAAATGAGCATACCTTTATGAATTCGATGTACTTTGTTTTTATTTCCATTCCCCAAGTTACTCTCGTGAATATAAGATGCAAAACGTGTTTGCTCGTTCCATCGTTAAACGCGGAATCCGAAAAGTCCCCGGTCGATCTGGTTCTTGTGCCGTCGGAGTGTTGTCCACCTTGTAACCGGTCCGGGATTGCTGTTTTACGTTCTACATATTTAATGTTTGGAGTTCTCGAAAGTGTACAAGTTCCATCTCTTGGCTCCTTGTGCAACTTCGATTATTCTGGTCAATCACGGAGTATCAACTGTGAATCGTACGGTCATCAATGCTTATGCTTATGCATTGTTTGCTATATCTTTTTGATTTATTTATACAATCGTAATCGGTTTTCTGTGCATCGTTCAACTATTATCCTACAATGTTGGGAAAATATAAAATCTTACAAAATGCTTTTGGTTGAAGAACTGAATAGCTTTTCAAAATACTCCCAAGAAAAACTCTTCGTCAAAGTTAAGCATTATTTTTCACATAATAAAAATCCTCATTTTTATTAACAAATTGTATGTTGGTATCCTTTATCATTCTACTAAGGGTAGTGCTCTAAAACAGTCGATAATATTCCACCGTTCTCCGACACAAGGTCATTCTAGTGAAGGATAAACTTTATGGCAAAATTTGTTAAAACACCATTTTTTTACTCCCAGCAAAATAGTGAAGTAAGAAAAAATCATGTAAAAAAATGGTTTAGATTATTAAAAAAACTATATTTGTATAAAAGAGAGCCAAATCGCGAGTCTCAACCGCATTCTTAGGCAAACATTTTTCTCTTTGTGGTCGTTTTATTTAAAAAATCTCATACTTTTAAAATCTTGCACGCATACTCATCGATCTACAGCAAATTGTAAGCATTTTTCTCCAATTATTTTGATGGGTAATCTCAGAATAACACATTATGTAAACAATACATGGAAAATAAATTATTTATAAAGTATTTCCAACTTTGATGGTTGTCATTGAGTTTTGGAAGGTCTTCTGGAAATAAAGCATTTGTTTTTTTTTGTGCTTTAAATGTGACGTGGGGACCAAATAAGCAACTCTATGAAGGCGTAGGTTATTTTCCATATTATTACTATATTAGTACTTCTGTCAGGACGTACTTAAAACCTTAAAATTCTACTCATATCAGTTTCATTTAAATTTCAAATGTTTTTCTCTAAAAAAATCGATGATAAATGATGTTATGATATCTGGAAAATTGTTGCTCTAAAAATAACTTGATATATTTTTCGGCAGGCTACTGATTGATGATGCTTTTGAAGACAAACCATTTTTTTTAATAAAAATATATAGATTGTTGAATTTTCCAGCCACTTTCTAATTATTATTGTTTTAACTGTTCTAAACGATGTGCCTTCTTCTTCTTCTTCTCCTTCTTCTTCTTCTTCTTCTTCTTGGCATTAACGTCCTCACTGGGACAGAGCTTAGTGTTCTTATGAGCACTTCCACAGTTATTAACTGAGAGCTTTCTTTGCCAAATTTGCTATTTTTGCATTCGTATATCGTGTGACAGGTACAATTCATACTCTATGCCCACGGAAGTCAAGAAAATTTCCATTACGAAAAGATCCTGGACCGACCGGGAATCGAACCCAGACACCTTCAGCATGGCTTTGCTTAGTAGCCGCGGACTCTAACCACTCGGCTAAGGAAGGCCCCAACGATTAAAAAGATGTTACATGTACAAGGTGTCCACTTTATAATATGAACAGTCCTTATGCTTGGTAATTTTAAGAAATTTTAGTTTCTTCCCATAATGCCATAAAATGTACGCTTGGTATTCAATTTACTCAATGCTTATTTTGGTCGAATGTTACAAATATGCAGTTATTTGTGTTCGATTTGTGTGCAGCTGATTGTATTCGAGAAGCTGACCCAGCCTTAAATATCATTGTCATCAGCTCACTGCAGTTTTTCTGAAAAAGTTTCCAATAAGTGACCATTTTTCTGTTGCAAATAAGGCCGAAAAAAGTGACCAAGTCACTAAAAACTAACTCGCTACCAACCCTGTATTCATCTATCAAGAAGTGAGTTTTTATACAACCTAAAAATGATAATTCGCAAGATTTTTTACAATGTTTATTGAAAATAAACTACTAGCTCTCGAGACCATTTATTATTAAAGCTGTTGATAATTGCAAGGAATATTTCATAAAAATTCAATAAAATTTCATCTAAATTTGAATTTATTATTATTTTATATTATTGCACTAAAATTATCAAGAGGCTAGGGAGCAACAAGGGCTAAAGCATAATTTGGAATATCTCAGCAATATTTTTGAATTTCTGAGATATTTCAAATTATGCTTTAGCTCATTTTGCGTCTTATCATCTAGATAATTTTAGTGCAAAAACAAATATTTTTCAAAATAAGATTAAAGTTTTAGAATCAGAAACTGCCTGTAGAATTTTGATAATCGACATTGGCAATGCATAAACATTTCTAACAATTATAGTACTGAAATACCAGCAATTACTTATCATGGCATGTTAAAATCCGTTTTTAATTGCTTGCTTCAATTGTCTCAACACACTAATATATCACGCATTTTCCTTATTCATCAAAAATTTTCTCTACACTACATTATCGCTGGTCACAACTGTCGATAGAGGTGCTATAATTTTTCCATATAGCCGCTCCGCATCGTCCCGGACAGGAGTGAAAGTGAATATCAAACAAAACGATCCGATGTGATACTGAAATCGTTGACCGAAATGGCTTTGACCCGATGATTCACCTCATGCGGATGTGTATATATGAATCACGTGCGTGCAATTTTGATGAAACGAAATGTTGCCTACAGTTTTCATTTAAATGAAATCAATTCGATTTGACCCATTTTAATTACGCATACATAGAGTTTTGAAGTGGGAAATTATATCCAGGTCCATATTGGCCTAGTCTCAGGTGCATCACTCAACAACCTTGAAATATGATGTGGTGGTCACCTATTTTCGTCAAGACACTAAACCACTAAAGCGTTTAATTGAGTTAATCAGCAACGGTTGATGCGCACATTTGCCTACCGAAATAATTTCAAGATTTCGATTGGTTAATTATGTCAAGAACCTATGTAGCTTTTCATGAACACAACCTCTTACACTGAAGTGTATGCATATACGCCTATTGATGGTTAACGGTACAATGAAGAATAAACATTTGGGTGTGTACCATTTATTTATTACCTTTAATGGAAAACGCGAATATAAGAAAACAAGAGGTAAGCTCGCAGATTCGAAAAAATGCGCTATTATTTTTCAATTAACTCTTTTCAAAGTGATGTTCATCTGATAACAAAAAAAACATCGGTTTTTGATGAGCTCATTACCGTTAGAAACATAATTTATTTAGCTATTCGCAAAATAGAAAGTGGTTTTTGGGCAATTTATCAAATAAATTTCGAAACCGATTGATTCGGTCATCAAGTGGGAAAGTAAAAGCTATGGCTTATTAACGCTTTGAATCTGGAATTTAAATGGACTTTTGCGAAGATTTTTTTCTTTCGTCTTTACCTTCGCCCAGTCTTTTCCGGAACAATATGATAATTTTGTGCTACATTCAACGCTAGGCACATTTTGATGTCACGTTGACTCTACGCCAATTCATTTCGGGATCTTAATTCATGCATACCTCTGTAAACACGAGTCGATTGTGGGAAAGCGTCTCCATTTCGCTCTTTTCAAAATCGATAAGTCGTGAATGAAAAGTAAAAAAAATGTACGCACGGCCACAAAAGAAAACCGTACTTTACAGAAGTAACGGTTTCTTTTCGCGAAGCTACCGTTTTTGTGTTGCCTATATTCAATTGGCTTAAGTGTGATGCACCGAACGTATGCATGCTAGTATCCACTGCTTTTCTCTATATGATCATAGTGCTAGAAAATCCAGACAAAGCAACCAATGAAACTAATCAGTTTGTCCCATTTTCGCGCGCCAACCATTCAAATTAATTCTAATTATTACACGATTCCTAGATATTGAAGTCATTCAAAGAATTGAAAATACTTCTGTTCTACTTCCTCACTTTTTATATAAACTGGAAATACACAATCAAACCATGACACAATTCGCATATTAGCCATAACGGTTTTCCCATCCGTATCACTTTTTTTTTAACAATTCACAGTTATCTAACCTTCAGCATGAGCGATGATCACTCCGTTTAAAATTTCTTCCGCAACACTTTCCTTATCGAATTCTTCGTGTATAATCGAATACTCTATTGGCCTTGAGAATCCAAGCAACCTTCTTCGGTGGCTTTCCGTTCACGACTGGATAACTTGATCGTGCCAGGTGTAAGCTAAGGTCTCTAGATGAAAGAATAATGAACAGAGAGGCACCCACTGAGGTGTGTTGAATACAAGGCACTCTCAGCGAAAGAAGCGTTTTAACTACTTAACGTGGCGCGCAAGTCCCGCTGCATTTGGTTTTGTGGGTATCGATTATCTGATCTACTCCGACGAAAATGATACACAGCATTTAAATTAGGAGCATGTCGATGGTTGAACAATGTACTCTAAGAACTTTGCTTTATTTAACCCAGGTTGATGTTCAAGGCAATTATTACCCAACAGGACTTTTTAGTTCTCAGTGTTGACGATTCATATTTTTGAGAAATATTGATTAGCACCTAAAAATGTACACAGTTAGTGGGTGGGTGCACTGGTTTCCGCTTTTACATATTATTTCTTAATGGTTTACTAATTTGGTCACATTCTTATGGGGACTTCCATAAACCATGTGATCATTAAAGGGTGAGACGGGTGTTGGTCAAATGACCTCGAAAAGCCGCCATGCGGGGATGGATTTGTAAGATCGTTCAGTTGTTTTCATGGAAATTCCAGAAAATGTTGGTTTGGCACATAATTATGGTTTGGATGTACTAATAATGAGTTCACACTTCGGTTTTCTGGACATCGTTATTATTCTTCTATGTCAGTTGAAGAACTAGGAAAACTGTGATTCCATACTTCTAAAAAGAAAACAATACAATTTTAAACCATTTTTGCACTATTTTTCTATACGATGAAATACATTCGATTGTTATGTCTGTTTGTATATGGTAGAGCTTCAAAATTATCAATAATACCACCAATCTCTTACGCCATTAGTTTATTATATGGTGCTTTGTCAATTCATAGCGAGATTTTTTAAAACAACAATTCTTTTGCGTCCAGGAGAAAACAAAAAAAGTCAGGAGCGTGTGCAAAATTGACTTCCAATTAGGCTTGCCAGCTGGTATCTGTATGGAGGGCATGGTCTCCTTTTTGATCATCTCGTCCTTGAACCCGTCCTCCATTGTACTAAAAATATCCTCCTTTTTCAATTTGATTAAATATTCAATTCCATATTCTGAATACTAATACGTTAAAATCTCTATCTATTTATTAGTCTTTAAAAAGGATAAAGGATTTTTAATTTTAAACTCAATGGCAAGTTTGATGAAATTTCACTAAGGTACCGCGGGCTAGTGGGTAAGTGGGCTAAGTAAAAATAACTTGTATATTTTAGTGAATACATGAATTTACGATCCAAATTCATGCGTAAACCCATTATAGCATCATAAAGTGAATAATTGTTTACCTTTCAAATATGACTTCGTAATAAGTTGACGACGTGCAATCCTATTTTGATATTTCAAGTGTACCGGTAGCCTCAATGTTAGGAGCTTCATGTCCATCCCGGTGTGATAAAAACAGTATAAAACCTTTTTTATTTCATTCCTGTCATTTTCTAAAAATAGACTTACACATTTAAAAACATTTATTCAAAAAATGAGATAACATGTATAGTTTTTACCCTAATTATATTTTACCCAGAGCTGTTTTCGTAACAGAATATGTTACAATTTTGATATGCTGTGATGAAAAGTTTTAGTTATTTTAACAACATCCGGAATATAATTTGTAACAACCGGTGCTACAAAAAATATTGCAACTAAATAACGCATCAAGTTATAATTTTGATAGTTTCAGCTAGTCGGGTGGCCTGAAAATTTTTTTTGAAGATCAAAAGCTTGTTCTTAAGACAAAGTTTCGATTTTCTGTTAATAAGTATACAGACATTTTATATATTTGTTACATTTGGCTTGAATGCCCTCAAAATGATTTTTGAAAGTTAAATTTCTATCTAGCATGAGCCCTAGATAGCTACTTAACTTCATCTGACCAATTTATTGGAGAACCTCTCTCATCGTAACAACATGTCTACTTGAAAGTTTCTAATCTAATCTAAGTGCTTGCACAGCCAATATTGAAAAGCATCCTGGAAGCACCAGAATTTCTTCTAGTGTTTTATTGTCAGCATTAATAATTGCAGCATATCGAAAATATGATACAAGTATTGAAATGGCCAGGCCCACTGTGCAGAATTGGGTGGTGCAGATAATTGCGAAATTCTTCTTCTTCTTCTCCTTTCAGGCATTACGTCCCCACTGGGACAAAGCCTGCTTCTCAGCTTAGTGTTCTTATGAGCACTTCCACAGTTATTAACTGAGAGCTTACTGTGCCAATGACCATTTTTGCATTTGTATATCGTGTGGCAGGTACGAAGATACTCTATGCCCTGGGAAGTCGAGAAAATTTCCAACCCGAAAAGATCCTCGACCGGTGGGAGTCGAACCCACGACCCTCAGCTTGGTCTTGCTGAATAGCTGCGCGTTTACCGCTACGGCTATCCGGGCCCCAAAATTGCGAAATTCACGGCGATCAAATTATCCACGAATGAATAACGTGATAGACGAAAATTTTTCAATTTTACGATGGAAGAAACGGGGACAACCGTACCAACCGTTTCATCACAGACAAACAGACGTCACACTCTCACTGTTGTCCATCGACCAACTTTTAAAGTTCGATTCAAATATATGGTAGGTGGTCAATCGACCACCCGCAGCGCTCGCGTCGTTTGTGTTCGTGTTTGACGTTTACACACTACCGCCACCTGCTGGTCCATCGGCCACCTACAATGTTTTTAGCATTGGGCGTACATGTTTTCGCGACTATGATTTTGATCGCAATTTGTTCTAAGTGTTACGTCTGTTTCTCTGTGGTTTTATTTAGGGAGAGATAGTTCAAATCGTTGGAAGTGACGTTGCTAAGAAAGTTAATGCACACTCCATTGTTGAGATCGGTTTCCTGGGATGGGACAAAGGTATTTCTTCCTTAAGTCCTGGCATCATAGCCTCGGCTAAAGCGCCATTACTCGCTTATTATTCTCTCGTACGATCACTGCCCATAAAAGCATAAATGTCCCATATTGATTTTCGAACCAACACCTTTTTCCATTACAACATAAAACATGAATGTATACTTTATCATGCATGTAAAATAAACACACTTTGTTTGAAAATATTTTTATTATTTTTTATTTACTTGGTCAGGGGCCAAGTGTCCAGCATAATTTTGAAAACTCATGCCGTTCATAATACACCGGGGGATTCTGAGTTTGGGAAGTAGGCAAGGCAACATCTTTGACCAGAAGGTTCTTTAAGTTTTGCTTTTACTCTAGACTTTCCCTACACGTATGAATGATGCAAGGTCGAAAGAACATGAATCAGTCATACATATAGCGGTAGTGAAGTGTTTTGCCTAAGGATATGGGAAAGGAGGGATTATGTGTGGTGTTTTGTAAATAGCTCTGTGGAACAAATTTGTTATTAGTTAAATCTTATTTACCTTTCAATTAGTAATAGCAATGATTATAGAAACGTTATACTCATCGTTTTCTCGGCTATTAAGCTGCAAAGCAAACCATCTACTTATGTAGCTAAACAAGTAATCTGTTATTTCGTAACTAGTCATCTGAACTGCGTGTGTAAAAAAATGTTATGTTAAACGTCGTTGCTCTACCAATATTTTGTTTTATCATGTCATTTGTATGATATTTCCAATTTAAGATTTGTCGTTTCAGTAACTAGAATCCACATTGTTATCCAAACTTCTACAATCAAAGTCAAGTATATGGACATTTACCAGGCGGACACGCACGAACGAACGGAATCGGACGAAATATCGAGAATCGGACTACGGAACAAAACACTTACAACGCACTACTTTTAGGACACGTTTATTCTTCTCGAGTTTTCTTTTGGTTATGCGACAGGAAGTAGATCGAGCGGTAATAGAACAAAATACACTGTAAAGTGGTATGGGTAGTTTTTACTCTTAAATTACCAAAACAACTGATGCCGTGTTGCCAGTACTTCTACACTCCTCCTCAACACCGGCTTTCTAATCCTCTAGGCCGCTCAAACGTCGAAGTTGTTCAACACGAATACGTGCCACCGGCTTGGTGAGCAGATCAGCTACCATCACTTCTGACGGGCAATAAACGTACTTGATAACGCCGGTTTGATACAAGTCCTTGGCAAAATTGTACCTCGTGTCAATATGCTTTGTCCTGTTGCTAAACTTCTCCGACTGCAGCATTTTCAAACAAGACTGATTGTCCTCATTTAGTTGCACTGTTGGAACGTTCTCACCCAGATCGCGCAGTAGCCGCTGAAGCCAGATTGCTTCCTGAGAAGCTTCCGACAAGGCGACAAACTCGGCCTCCGCAGTTGACAAGGAAACGCAGGACTGTTTGCGGCAGGCCCATGATATGGTGCCACCACAATACTTGAACAGAAATCCGCTATTAGATTTGCGATCCACGCGGCATTCCGCCCAATCAGCATCTGCATGACCCACCAATCCAGATTTATCTCCATCACTGCTCAGCCGAAGCTTCAGGTTGACTGAACCTTTCAAATAACGCACAATCCTTCGCAGTTCATTCCAATCACGCTGTGTAGGGTTCGAAAGTTTTCGGCTAAGTATCGAGACTGGAGCTGCGATATCCGGCCGACTGTTTACAGCTACGAATAACAGCTTTCCCACTAGCTTTTGATACTCCGCGTTATCCGAGAGAGGCTTGTCTTCTGCATCCGGCTTGAAATAACCAACGTCAATAGGGATCGGCGATGATTTGGCATCCTGCAATCCGGCCGACTTTACGATATCCGCAATGTATCTGCGCTGCGCAATGTGGAAGTCACCAGCACTGTCACGTTCCACTTCAATGCCGACGTAATTCCGCACTTCTCCGAGACTAACGATTTCAAAGTTACGAGCTAGCGTTCGACTAATCGACTCGATGATTCCTTCTTCCTCACTGGCGATAATAAGATCATCGACGTACACTAAAACATAGCAGCGCTTTCCGTTGACCACCTTACAATAAAGACACGGATCGGCAGTACTCCTCTTGAAACCGTCACCTTCTAGCACCTGATGAAGCTTCAAGTTCCACGAGCGAGCACTCTGCTTTAACCCGTATAAGCTACGTTTTAAACGACAGACCTTGCCTTCAGCGCCCTTGACGACGAATCCCGGAGGCTGGCGCATGAACAACTCCTCCTCAAGGTCACCGTTTAGAAACGCTGTCTTAATGTCATACTGCCGTACTGTCATCCTCCGCTTCGCCGCAACAGACATGAGCGCTCTGAAAGTAGTCTGACGAACGAACTCACTGTCAACAGCAACCAATTTTCCGGACCCTCTTCCGACGGATCCCACTTTCACGCCGTTCGCGACGCTCACATCTTCTCTGACACTGCTGTCAAACGACTCGAAGAAATCACGGCTGTTCGCAATATGGCATGTTGCACCCGAGTCAAGAATCCAAATACTCGGCACTAGATCACCGGCTGCGAACGCCCAGTCGATCACTTTGACGTCATCATGCACTACACTGTGCGCCTTATTGCCAGATTTTTCTTCTTTCGATTCACTTTTCTTCTTATTTTCCTTCCACTTCTTCCACTTGTCACAGCTCGCTTTCTTATGGCCCGGCTTTTTACAAAAATAGCACTTAACCTCTTCTCTGCCGGCCGCAGCATGCAAAGCTGTTTCACCACTTTTACCACTGTCCGCGCGATTTGCCTTTTTCTGCCACTCATCGATCAATTTACCTTTGACGAGATCCAAGGTCAAATCCGCATCAGGCCTCGCTTCCAAGGCAGTCACTAGAGTCTCGTACTCTTCCGGGAGACTACTAAACAAAATCGCCACCAGCCACTGATCGTCCAAAACGGCGTTTTGCTGTAACCCGTTCAACTTTTCCACCAGATCTGTCAGCGTCGCGATGTGCGCCTCCATGTCGCCGTTGTGCTCCAAACGAATGCGACAAATTTTTCGCATCAGGGAGACCTTCGTACTGAGCGTTCTTTTCACATACACTTTTTCTAGATTCTCCCACGCTTCCTTAGCAGATGTGGCTTTCCGGATATGAATCAACTGGCTGTCCTCGACCGATAATCCGACAGTTGCCATTGCCTGCTGATTTTTCGTTTCCCACGCCGGCGTGACGGGCTCCGGCTTCGCCTCACTGATAGCCTCCCAACAGCCTTCCTTAATCAGGAGCAGTTTCACTTTGAAGCTCCAATTTTCATAGTTGGAAGCATTCAATTTGGTGAACGTCGCCATTTTGTCACTCATGTCGGACTGCCGAAAAAATCAACCGCACAAAAAAAACTGACCGAAAAAACAATTCCCGAATAATCACTCGCGACTCCGGTGCACTGGGGCCATAACCTATGGACATTTACCAGGCGGACACGCACGAACGAACGGAATCGGACGAAATATCGAGAATCGGACTACGGAACAAAACACTTACAACGCACTACTTTTAGGACACGTTTATTCTTCTCGAGTTTTCTTTTGGTTATGCGACAGGAAGTAGATCGAGCGGTAATAGAACAAAATACACTGTAAAGTGGTATGGGTAGTTTTTACTCTTAAATTACCAAAACAACTGATGCCGTGTTGCCAGTACTTCTACAAAGTAAACTACCAGTGTAACTATTTATTTAATCTGAAATAGTTTGTTTTACCCTCAAAGTCTTATTTAACTCATATCCCCTTGCTTTTACAAAAAGGATACATTGTGAAAATAAGCCATCCCGAATTTGTTTGGAAAAATAGTGTTATACAGTAACCCCACGCAGTTGAATCACCCACAATTTATGAATCAGCTGATTTCAAAAGACAAAATTATTATCAAACTTGTCACAAAACATCACAGAATTATTTTTACACATAGTTTCTTATCAGTAAAAATAATTCTGTGATGTTTTCTGACATGTTCTGCGATGTTTTCTGACAATCCGAAAGAGCGAAAATCTTAATGTTTCAATGTAGGACAATCCAGCTTTATTGCATGTGAGAAGTTCTTGATGATATTCTCACAACGGCCATTCAGAATGGTTCGACGGATGTAGATAAAAGATCATTATGGTAAAATTAACGCGACGACATGTTAGTAAGCTCAAAAAGATAATTGTTTTTGCAACTGTTAATTTAAATAGTTAAGCTACCCAACTAAGGGTACATAACAAAATTATATCAGCATATGTTATTATGTTATAAGTTTTTTTCGAACATAGGTTGTTACAAACTTGATGCAGGATGTTGTTAAAATAACTAAAATTATAACAAAAAGTGTATGAAAAGTAACATAAACATAACGAAATGTGTTTTATTTCTATCAAAAACATATCAAACAAAGTTATAATGTTTGATACAAAGTATCAAAAATATAATACTGTTCGATATACGATAATATTGTATATTATTGAAATGCATAACTATCTATTTATTTTGTTATAAAGTTGTTAAAAATGAACAAAAAAATATCTTAAAGGGAAATAAAACACATTCTGTTATATTTCTGTTTTATTATGTTCTATGGATAACGGAGCCTGACAAAATTATTTCATAATATGATATGCATATCATATTCTGATAAAATTTTATTATATTTTTGTTACAAGCCTCTAGTCGGGTAAGGATGGGTTATTGTATATAACTTTATAGATAAGGAGAAGTATAGCACGAACGCGAAGTAATGACCAGGGTTGGGAATGGTAATAGTAGTAGGATTGAATTTCGCGAAAATCACGTGGCTCTCTCACTACAGTAGTTTAAAATCGTGAATCTCATCAAGTAGCCTATGTTGGGTGCATGCATTTCTCTAAATCAGTAGTATCATTGAAGGCTGTGAATGCGGGAAATGCAACGGAAAATAGAACATTTTTCTACAGTAGTTGTGGGTTGCCCTTAGCAACGAGTGTTTTGCTATTTTCAAGGCATTTTGCATACAGCAGCGATAGCAGTGAGTTTCACTGGCTTTGCTGACTGTGATTTGTTACGCTTGCCTACTGTAGTTTGAATCTCATAACTTTTCCCAACCCTAATAATGACCTTCCATCCCATCTTCAAGTGCTCCCCACAAGCACAAAACTTCATTCTGGCACTTTAGAACGTCCATATTGTAACTTGTTCACACAAGAAATCTGCCTCTGTTCTGCCGAGTTGGCAGAATGCGCCCGTACCACATTCTGAACCAAAGGACAGGGTTCAACAAATACCATGGTACCTTAACTACAAATACAAAAGCTACTTCAATGTTATTTCCACGACTACGCTCACGATAATTATGTTATGATCGTTAGAATAAAAACGATAGAGGTTACTACTACATAAAAGAAATACTACCCAAAGAACGCTAATGTCGCCAGTGTTGGTGTGAATGCAATGTAGTGCAAAAATGTTTAGAGAATTAAATAAGTTATAAATTACAGCATTCTGTTCAAAAATATTAGGGGTATTCACTTATCGGCGTAAATTCTCGCGTATATCGTGATAAACTGTGTATCTTAAATATTTCACAAATTTTTATAAACTGTGTAAGAAACATTTCAATTTGTGGAGATTCCACAGTCGATCAATCCAAGAATGCGTTAGTCGCTATAACAACGATCAGCAAATTTGTTATTTGTAAACAAACATAATATTGATTTCAAAAATGAGTTGAACGAAAAGCTTGCTAATAACATCAATTCAAGAACGAATAGTGATTTTGCATGAAAGTCCAGTGCTCAGACACAACAGGAAAACGATTGACCGTTGATTTGAGAGAGCTATGAAGAAAACGATTGAAGGGATGTTATTTATGCGACTGATGAGGGTGGTAGAACGAGTCAGAAAAGTACTGCTCTCTCCGGGTACTATCGTCATATTCAAATAAGATTTTGTTACTACGAGAGGTTACCATTTAATAGCATAATGTAGTGTGTCTAAGCCAATTTAAACGTAACGCGTAGCGATTCTTTTCATTTGTCTTCAAATCAGGCATCAGACAGTAAAGGCATTAGATTTGACTAGATTTGACAAAACACTGGGATCACTCGTGAAAAACTATCCGAACCAAGATACAGACACGGTCTCATCAATCAAAATGTCCAAAGTTTATTGCGACGACCAAAGACAGGCGACCTGGAAAAGATTTCGGGAACCGTGAAAAAATCATTAGACCTCGTCACTAAAATGAATTCTCGACTGACACAAATCGTATAAAACGTTATAAACATTGTGAGTAATATTTAAATAGCCTGACATTTCTGTTGTGTAGGATACTAGATTATTTTTTCTCACTTTTCATCCCCTAAAGACAGAATAGGAATATTTCATTTGAAATATTTCTTCACTGTTATCCCAGTTTACGCAACTTTAAGTGAATACCCCTATTATATTATTTTATGAAAGAAAAAAATCAAATCAAAGACAGTAAAAAATGAAACATTTCATTAACAACAGCGTCATTAGTTTTCTAATTATTATACATATATCAGTAATCCTTCTAAACTATCTCTAATACCGCTACAACCTTTCTAGATAACGCAATACCGTAAAATGCCATAAATCAGCCCCTTTTTAATATTTCTCATAAATTGGAAATTATTGGTAATGATGTTTTTAATTGCAATTATGAATATACAAAAACAAATAGCGGTATGGGCATCGGATTTAGGCGATGCGCTGAATTAGGGCAACCCACGGTATTGGTCTTATACCAAGGTAAGGGATGGTACACAAATTATGTCACGCTAAATTTCAACTTTTTTGACCACCTCCCCCACCTTTGTCACGTTTTTGTATGAGTCCTTCGAAATTTGTGTAAGGCTTGTCACGCTTGGGTTGATCCCCTCCCCCCTCGGAGCGTGACGTAATTTGTGCATGACCCCTAAGTATTACTACATTGTTAGCTGAGAGAGAGGAGACAGCTCACTGACAACTGGCTTGTTTTCTTGCCTTCTTTGATTTCTTCTTCTCATGTTTGGGTGTGAACAATGGTCCGGAGAGTACAAACTGGGTCAAAACTATTTTTACATCCCATTTGTTATCGAAAAGATCACAAATTTGAAAATTTTCAACAGCAATTTGAGTCCAATCGAAAATAATTAAATAATCAACGATTTTATATGCGAGAGCACAGGAAAACAACTTGAATTTTCTAATCACATCCAGTTTTAGTTTGCCCAAATTTTGACGGTTTTTCACGCTCTGCGCTTCGAATGTGCGGTTTTCCATTGACAGTTGATGACAGGTTCCCTTGACTTTTGGGAGCTCGCAATCTAAGCCAGCTGTCTCCTCTCTCTCAGATTGTTAGTAAACCTAATATAAAAGTCTATTTTCAATGTGTGAGATGCAGAGACCACCCGCACCCACTCTTGCGCCTCGTGGTCTATTGAAATTGTGTATGTAGATAACCCAAAACACATCTCCATTTAGTGGTACACAGAATAACAGTGACGTTTATTATCTCCATCTTAGTGACCCTTATTTCTTAGCCTACTACATCTCTCTTTGTCTTTAATAAAAAATAATTAATAATTAGCTGACCTAAATCATCTCGAATGGAATGAAACAACATGATAATTACTAAAATATGTAAAAATAATTATCTTAACATGAAATATTTTGGTAAGACTTTGCTGCTATGTAATGTGTTTTAAATAAATTGACATGTTTCTTCAATTCCAGAACCACGTAGCGTTCTTGCTGTGCATCGAGCTTCAGTATAACTTTTAGATATCCTGCCATGTTCTTTGGTTCAATCACCGTATTCCTGTACGTCACAAACTTCGAAGTTGACAGTTGCGCTTTCCGTCTTTTTCATTTTTTAATAATTTATATGAAAAATGTGTTGATACTTATGCTTTTCAGTGGAAATCTCGTGCATCCGTGTTTTCTTCAGTTTCATTCTTTATGAATATTTCACTCTTCAAAACGCCTTTCCAATGTTAGTGAACATTTTGCTTAATTTTTTTTCCTGAAATTGTACCTAAAGTTGCATCTAACATATCAAATATGTTAATATATGCTTATTATATATTATATTGCATATTCAATGAGAAACTTCATTATAGAACAAAGTACAGAATAAACAAATATATTATTTTCTGGGGACTATTCGCGTAATTTAATGTATCATAACGCATATGGTTTAAATTATTGCATGATTCTAAGATTTCACTTTTTTCAACCGCTGCTGAGCTGAAAGCTTATACACTGAGTACACTAACTTTTTAAAAAGATCAATTATACACACTTAGTTTTTTTCTCGTTGTTCGGTAATTTTTTTTTTACCGGAAACGTACTGTAAAAAAATATTTAACTGAAGTTTCGGTATTACAAACGAGATTCGTAAATCGTTTAGATTCACCGTAGACTGTAATTTTTTATCGTACTTCAGTTCATAGTGCCACAACGGTTTACCGAACAAATTGTGATTTGATATTTTTGAGGCTGCCATATTTGTTTTGATGTGCTAGTCAACATGATAGTATCGCATCCAATACCATTTGATATTCTGTGTTGTGGTCATGGACACTGTTTTTTGAAAAAAGTAAAACTACAACAGCAGGATGAGCGCCTGGAACTACTTTTCCGTAAGTATGAGCTGAGGGATTGAATTAAAAAACCTATTTTTAAGGTCGAATAAAATATTTTCGTTGTAGCATTCACAGCCCACTTACGGTTCCGGATAAAATCGTCACATTAACGGGCATAAGCACCCATGACGGAATCGGTGGCGCTTTTGTGCAAAAGCACGCGTTCGAGTTGTTGGTGATGCCGCTGGTGGTTTCCCATCTTCATAAGCAGACAAGCAGTTCATCTTCATACGGATTTAAAACGAAAACGCGAAATAAATCGATGCACATTTGCTATCAATATGAAATTTATTGTTTTTATTTTGTTTTGATCATCCTATTCTATTCCGACTGCCTGCTGCTACGAACAATGCGTTCGGTAGTTTATTTTACAATTCGTTCGGTAATAATTTACGAGCATACTGTAATTTTTTTGACAACTGCGTGTCGATTGAAATTACAGATTGTTCGGTAATCCTTAACTTTACCGGAAGCATTACCGAGCGCTCAGCGGTTTATATTTCGGTAAAAAAATTACCGGAGTCGGTGATATTTTCTAAGTGTGTATCGACCACCAGTAGCACCACACTTGATGTGGACTCTTCTTTCATCGTTCAGTTTAAGGATTAGACCAGCCTTGATTACTAGGTACGAGTTTCTCAAGTCAATTTTGTTGTTTTCTAGCATTTTTTTTCAAGAAACATATCGCATAAAATCTATGATTTCCAGATTTCTCAAAAAAATCTGAAATGGACCATATTTTTCCCATTTCCTTCATTATAGGAGATGTAGACCGGAATGTTTCCCTTTAATCTCTACTAATCGAACAAGAGCGGACTGGACGATTTGTGTTATTCCTTCATTTCTTTTTAGAAATGGGCCGAATTTTCACAAACTCCCTAATTGTTTTTACAGAAACGGACCAGGGTTTCTACCCCCTTCGTTCCTTATGGAGAAGTAGACCGGAATTTGTTGTTCCCTTTACTCTCTATTAATCAGCCAAGAGCGGACCGGATAATTTGTGTTATTCCTTCATTTTTTTCAAATGGGCCGAATTTCCACAAACTCCCTACGTTCTTTTTACAGAAACGGACCAGGAATTTTATCCTCTTCGTTTCTTATGGAGAAGCAGACCGGAATCAGGAGTTCCCTTTACTCTCTACTGTTTGACCAAGAGCGGACCGGACGATTAGTGTTATTCCTTCATATCTTCTTAGATATGGCCCGAATTTCCACAATCTCCCTACGTTCTTTTTTTTCAGAAACAGACCAGGATGACTGTCCTTTATGTTTCTTTCGGAGTAGCAGACCGGAATTACTTATAGTATTCCCTTTACTCTCTACTAATTTGTTATCATGTTATTTGTTATTTGTAATATTCCTTCATTTCTTTTTAGAAATAGACCGATTTTTTTTTACTTCATATCCACGACAGGAACCCAAATAAACTATAGCTAATATCTTTCTTTATTGCTTTTCTAATAAAATATGTTTGCTTTATTTGTTACTCATTTCATGATTTCAATTTAGCGTTCATATAGTTTCCATTATATTTAAACTATTGTTATTCATCATCCACGTATTGTGCATACTTGAATAGCAATTTTAAGTAAATCTATACAAATCATGCACCAATTTATTGCTTTTTTTATAGTCTTTAACACTGCCATGGAATTTATCTTTATATCATATGAAATGAAATCCACCTGATCCACCTTTCCATTATGTATTTATCAAATGAAATAAAAATGAATGAAATATCTTTAAACTTCAACTCAATATTAAGATATGATGCAAACAAAGCAAATGATGCAGAACAAAGCCAACTTATTAGCTAGAAAGTAAATTTTTATATTTTTATTATATTTTCTCAATTCACAAACCAGAACATTAACAAAATTTGCGATAGTTAATTTGATTCCCAGTTAAATATTTAAGAGTTCATTGCTTTTCTGTTGATTCACACCACAAAAAATGTATGGAGTTCACATATTTTACATTGAAAAATTGTAACCTCTCAAAATGGTTACATATGTCTTTTTGTAAATATTCCCTGTAAATAGTTTTTCTTTGTACATTATTATTATTATTATTATTATTATCAAGTTAAGCTGGCGCGCAAAGCGAGGAAATCGCTCGTTGAACATCTCCAGCATCCCTGATCTGCCAGACATGTCCGTCTCCATCCTTGTGCAGACATAGTAGCAGCGAATCACATACATATTCATCTCCCTCGTCCACATGATCCGCTGCCGTCGGCCGCCTGCCAACGTGAGTGACTGACGTCTATCAGCCACAGCAACATCGGTAGGTGCAGCATGGCCTTGGTGATTTCTGCTGCTGCCGTTTCTGTTTCGCGTTCGCGGTACGGGCTGTGCCCGTTGACTGGAAGGCCGCTCTTGCACATTATCCTCTTCCAGCCGCTGGCCGCTCGCTCTGTCCCCCGTCCCAGGACCAGCTCCAGTAGGGGCTCCCTCCTCGGGCGATCGCATTCTTCTATTCCTCATTGATCGTGTCTCCATTGCTGGGTTTGCTTTCATTCCCGGAAGCTACGGGTTCTGTATTGGCATTTCCTCCAATTACAGTGCTTAATAGCTTGGTTCTAGCGCCGCTGCTCGCCGAGGGTGGTTTTACATGGACGCCCAGGATATTTTACCTCAAGCTCCCACCTACTCAAGATGGTGGTTTTTCATGGACGCCCAGGAGTTATGTTGCCTGAGCTCCCACCTATTATTATTATTATTATTATTATTATTATTATTATTATTATTCTTATTATTACTCTTATTATTATCCCTATCATCATTATTATTTTTCTTATTACTACCCTTATTACTATTATCATTTGTATTTAAATTATGGCTGCTAAAGATATAATGAATTTAAAATTGAAATATTTAAAATAGAATATAAACTGAAATTGAATAGAAAGAAATATCGAATTTATCCCCATACCTGAACATCCCCATCCTTATTCCCATTCTACTACCATCCCTATTCCCATTCTACTACGACACACCACCGCTACCAGCGACAACTGTCACGACGTTGGTAGCAAATTGAAAGCAGCGATGAAATAAAACCGTTTGTCAACAGACGAACGGTCTCTAATAGTGAACAATAAATCCCCGGTGTGCCACCTTCACTGTTCTTGGCCCGGTCGGCTAGTGTGAAGATAGTGTTTGTTCTTGTGGACCTTCGTGGAGCCCTGTGACAGACGTCCCCCCCCCCCGGTGGCCGATTCAGCGCCAGTATAAGCGGCCGCGTGAATACGTTTGGCCCGGCCGACGGCAGTGAAAAACGACCCACGAGCTGAAGATCCCGCTAGGCCCTCTTATTGCGACCACCACTGAAGACCCGTTCACCCGTTCCGGAATTAAGCCCACACTGGCGGATGGTGCCGAGACCCGCAACGCAATGGTAGCTGTGTGGTAATGTACCAAAACAAACCTTTTCTCCATCCAATTCTCCTTTCTTTATAAAAAAAAAGTGAGAATTAAAATGAATTTAAAACTCTAATTGCAAATTTTTGAATATCGATAGCAAAGCCCTGAATTTCCTCCCATTTTGTTTTGTTCTCTTGGAATATTAAATTTTGGCGTAGGACTACGTTTAGTTGTTTTTCTTAAGGGAAGTTTTTCCGCTCACCCCCCCCCCCATTTCCTCTTGGAGCTCTTAGAAACGACCCTGAGGCCCAGGAAAAAGCCCGGTTGGGGACAATAGTGGTTCCCAACCTTAAGAATCTCTAACAATTGGCGCCCAACAAAAACAATAAGAAAAGGTTTCCACTTCAATACTGAAGTGGAACCCTTTTCAGATAAGCTCCGGGAGGAATTGGAATCCTTTATTCCAATTGTTCTTCCATACAGGATTTATTGTATTGAGTTGTATCGGAATAAGAAAGCGATAAGTGAAAGTGTTTTCTTTTCCGAGAATTGTTCGGATGATGATAACAAAAGCTGTGAATCGTTCTTTTTCTTTCATCTCGTCTTTACAAATTAGCCTTTTTATCTCATAATAGCTGAAATATAAATCAATCTGAATAGTAGGGTTAAATAAATAATAAGTGAAATTTATCTTCATTATTACACAGTGGTTCAAAATTATTATTTTTTAATTTTTATTTTATTTATTTTTTTTCTTCTTAATTATTTTGTGTCTTTACTTACACAGTGGCTCAAAATTATTATTTTCTAATATTTATTTTATTTATTTTTTTTTTTATTTTTAAATTTATTAGTGTCTAGTTTAGTGATAAAGCATACATTTATGCTTAATTTATTTGATTTATTTATGCTTTTTGTATATATTTTTTGAATTTTCTAGGTATAAGATTTGATTTATTGTTACTTTTTTGCATTTTTTAGCAGAAAGTAGCTTTTGGTTAAGTTTTTGATAGGTTTAGAATTTTTGTAAATATTTTTTGATTGAATTTTTATTTTTAAGCATTTTTTTTCGATTTTGTTGTTTATTCTCAAGTGAGAAATGGCTGAATCACTGGAAATCCAATTCACACACGCTGTTGAAAAGATTCGGGAGTGGTACCACAGCTTAAGGGTGGACCACTTATCACCTGAGGAGTTGGACTTCGAGTTGAAAATTCGCTCGATCGTTATTCGGGATGATCCCACCTACTCTAGAAAGCGTAGGAGTCTTAGGGATCACCTAAAGCTGGAGAAAGAGGATAAGAATCAAATAGCAGTGGAATTACAGGTGAACTGGGAGGAGACAATACAGTTCTGTCGACAAAATTTCGACGAATTGTCGGCAGGCCTACAACAGAATGACAAAAACTTAAGGGTGAGGGGACAAGCAAAGCTTTTGCATTTCGGTCATCGGATAGTCCTTCTTTTGAATCAGGTTAGGGATTCGGGAGAAACAGAAAGCTTTCTCAAGGAAATGCTTGTTGATGTGGTGAACCTTCTGAAGCAGTATTTCCACACTGAAACAACTGAACCTGAATCTCATAATCGAGAGGGACTGGAGGATCAAACCTTAATGGACTTGTTCCGTACTGAGCTTGTTCCTGATGCCCATCCCCGATCGATTGCAGATTCAGGTACAGTAGTTTCTGGTGTGAATACTACTTCAGAAAATACTTCGGTGGCTTCTCGGTTTGAAGGCAGTGACTGTGTGCGCTCTTTACTAGCTCGCATTAAAGAGTTAGAAGCGGAGATGGCTAAAATGGGAAGACAGTGCGAGGAAGAGGCTCAACGCAGACAATCCGAGCTTCCTAGTGGAAGTCGGTAGCCAGTAGTAAGTGTGCCGCTGGCTAGTCAAGCTCCTCCAACTCTTCATTCCTCTTTCCCCTCTCTTCCGATATACCCAAACCTTTCACAGGGTCAGAGTTCTTCGGGGGCGGTCGATCCTTCTAGGCCGATCACTAGCGTAACCTTCTCGTTACCGCAGAGCCATCTCTCTACACAGCCGCAGCCTCCTTCAACCTGGCATAGCTATCTGCAGAACAATCCTTCCATTCATCCGCAAGTCACCAATCCGTGGTTAGGATATCCAGCTGCAAGTTCAGTACCATTTTCAAATCCGAGCCTCGGGACTTCGGTCTTGAATAGTGGACAGTTTTCGAATCCGTGGCTAGGGAATCCGATTCCAAGCGTCAGTCAGCCAGCTTATCCATGGAACAATGCTATAGGGACTTCGGCTTCAACTTCAACTGCCTTTCCTTCATCCAACTTCGTTTCTTTTAATCCAGTTCCGTCTGGCAATCCAGTGCGTCACACCTTGCCGGTGTCCAAGTGGACCATCGCCAAATATGATGGTGAAGATCAAGGGCTGAAGTTAAACCAGTTCCTTGGAATGGTTCATGCGATGGCTGTTGCTGAACATGCTTCGGAAGCTGAACTGTTTGATTCAGCGATTCACCTTTTCAAAGGTCCAGCACTGCAATGGTACATGACCATGCGCGCTACAGGCCGGTTAGTCAACTGGCAGCATTTGGTGCTAGAGCTCAGGCGGACGTTTATGCATCCCGACCTAGACACCTTAATAAAAATGAAGGTTTATCAGCGTCAGCAAGCACGCAATGAAACATTCCTTCAATTTTACCACGGAATGGAGGAGCTTTTTGGGACAATGAGTGTTCCCTTGCCGGAACACGAAAAAGTCCAAATCCTTCTTCAAAATATGAGGATTGATTATAAAAAGCAGCTCAATTTCATCCCTATTGCTGACCTTCCGACACTTGTGTCCGCAGGCCAGAAAATAGATGCCGTAAACTTCTCAGTCTACAACAAAGTGTTTGGACCTGAGAAGTCGGTTAATGCGGTTGAGTTTTCTGAACCGAAAAAGGGCTCATCTCAGGATAATCCCAACAAGCCACCCACTCCACATCAACAAGCCTCGTCGAGAAATTCGAAGGCCCACGCTCCTCCTACACAGACCAATCAGAGTCGTAAGAGTTCCCAAACCGGAACCGATAATCCTCGCGGACCAGCACGAGCACCAACCACTTTGGAAGACTTGATCGAGTCTCACCAACCATTATCAAGCCGCCATTGCTTCAACTGCGGCAAGTTTGGGCATCGGATGGACCAATGCAGGCTCCCGAGAGGGGTACTGTGCGAAAACTGCGGTTTTCGAGGTTATCCGTCAAACAACTGTCCATACTGCGTAAAAAACGCGTTGGTAGCGAGCCAAAACCGCCGCCCGCTAAACCCAAACTACTAAGCGTAAACTCTTCTTCGTATTTTCAACCGGCTTCGGAGAATCTTTATTCGGAGACTCCGGCGTCGTACACCATTACGTACCCACGTGCGAACGACAACCGTCCTTACATATCGGTCGACATTTATGGGATTACTGTTTCTGCCCTTTTAGACAGTGGAAGTAATCTCACACTCATAAATGATGTAGTGTACAATAGAGTTAAACCCAAAAAACTGTTTCCACTGCCAGACCCACCCAACCTACGAACGGCGAGCGGAGAAGCGCTCACGGTCCGTGGGAAGGTCTATCTACCATTTTCATGGAACGGTGTGGTTCGGGTTGTGCCGACGCTAGTAATTCCAAACCTAGCAATCAATTGCATTTGCGGAATGGATTTCTGGAATACCTTCCGTATCCAACCCACAATTGTAGGATGCGCTATGGTTGAATATACCGGGGAAGAGACCACTCCGTCTCCGTTACCTACCCCATCTGTCCTCTCTGCTTCCGAGCAGAATACAATCGACAATATAAAATCCCTTTTTATTCCTGCTCGTCCGGGAAAACTGTCCACCACTCCACTGGCGGAGCACAAAATTGAGCTCGCTGAAGAATGGCGGAATAAGCCTCCGGTTAGACAGTTCCCGTATGTCATGTCTCCAAAAACGCAAGGTTTGGTGTCCGTAGAGCTGCAAAGACTGCTCGACGCGGGTATCATCGAACCCAGTAACTCTGATTGGTCACTAAACTGTGTACCAGTCGTCAAACCTCATAAGGTTCGGCTCTGTTTGGATGCGCGCAAGATTAACGAAAGAACTGTTCGTGATGCTTACCCCTTGCCGCACCCCTGTCGAATCTTAGGCCAACTTCCAAAAGCGAAGTATTTATCGACGATTGATTTGTCGGAAGCTTTCCTTCAAGTTCCACTTGAAAAGGCTTCGCGGAAGTATACGGCCTTTAGCGTGCAAGGTAAGGGGTTGTTTCAATACACCCGAATGCCCTTTGGCCTTGTCAATAGTCCGGCCACGTTGGCTAGACTGATGGACCGGGTTCTGGGCCACGGTGTATTGGAGCCATATGTCTTCGTTTACCTCGACGATATCGTCGTGGTAACGGAGACATTTGAGCATCACGTCCAGCTACTTCAGGAAATTGCACGCAGATTAAACAGAGCCAACCTTATGATAAACCTGGAGAAGTCTCAGTTTGGGGTGCCGGAAATTCCCTTCCTTGGGTACCTTTTGAGTTCTGAGGGTCTTCGTGGGAATCCTGACAAGATTCGACCCATTGTCGAGTATGAAAGGCCCACCACGATCACCAAACTCAGAAGATTCCTAGGGATGGCGAATTATTACCGGCGGTTCATCCCAAACTTCAGCGAGACTTGTGGGCCTTTGTCGGATCTCCTGAAGTCGAAAACCAAAATCATCGGCTGGAATGAAGCCGCAGAGGGGGCGTTCTGTCGCATCAAGGAGCAGCTCATCAGTGCACCGATTCTGGGTAGCCCGGACTTCTCCCGGGAGTTTACTATCCAGACGGATGCTAGCGATGTATGTAGTATACCAAGTAGAGTAATAAATACTGTTTAGCATCAATAAATACTGATTAGTTTTAGCAAGCACTAATTACCTCGTTTAGGTCAGAAATTTCCAAGCCATCAGCAACAAACCATTTTTTTGCAAACTACCAAAAACCCCGACCGCCATAAACCGCTTGTTTATGACAGCCTCAAGAAAAAACCCAAACCATCCATCCAATGCCAAGAGCTACCCGCTCTTGAGCACCGTTATTTATAAACACAAACAATACACAATAAACAGTTACCTGAACAAATGTAATCTAGTATTTAAGACCTTAGGTAAATAAACGAAGACACAGTCTAGTGACCTGAACCCTTGGAGTGTGGACACGCTGTCCAACGTATTTAAATACGAGTATCACAATCCTCGACAATCAGAAAAATCAATTGTGTACCAAATGGCGACCGTGACAGGACCTCTTCTCAACACAGCTCGAGGAATAGTGAAGTGAAGTGAAAATCACGACTTTGAACAATTATCGTCGCAACAATAAACTCCCAACTCCAGTGATTTGTGTGCAAAGAAAGTCAAACACAATGGGATGGTTCACGTCGGATAATTTCATTTCGAACACCGTCGAAATACCGACAACAGAAATCCGAATTATGGTCGGTGTTGCCATTACCATCAGTGTCGTGCTTGTTGGATACCTGATCCTACGTCTATACAACAAATATCAGAAGAAATCGTTACAAAACACTATGCAACAAGAAATCCGCATGAACAATATGGAAACGAAGTGGCAGGCTAAAGTTTAAAGTGACCAAACCCGTAAAATACGCAAATGTTCGAAATAGTGTGTGGAATGAGTGGCTGCTGGCCAATTTCTGCAACGACGACAACGACGACAACGGCGATACCAACAACATCGTGGAGCAGCACCTCGATCGAAACGACCACAGTGCACGAAATTGAATCGAACAATAACAGTGAGCTTGTGCTAACGGTAATAATAGTGATAGCACTAGCTTGTTTAGCAATTGCGCTAGTATACTATGACAGACAAAGAAGAAAGAAGCAAAGTGCGAACAGAAAATTAATGCAGATCATCATCGCGACAGCGCATCGATCGATTATCGCAGATGTCACAAACGAGCAGCAGAACGAGCAATAAGCAAACCAGACGAGACTAACAGAAACAGGCATGTTTTAACCAGCTAGCAGAGGAATGAGCAATGAGCAACCCGGATGGAACTGGCAGAAAACGGTATGTTTTATTAAACGGATTAAATAACTATTAGTATTATAACAAAAAAAAAAAATAAAAAAAAAAACGACAATAATAATAATTGCAAACTAGCCTAACGAGAAACTCAGCCTCTTGAATGAATAGGTTAAGAGATATTGAAGAAGAAACAAAGAGGGAACACCAAAACCTAAAGAAAAGTATTAACAGGGCTAGAACTCTCCAAGGAATCTTACAAAAATCCGAAAAATTAAAAGATTTTCGTAACGAGTACAAAACCATTTTAAAGTCATACGAATATAGACTAACACCAAAAGTTTGGGACCTCGAAGTAACAAACTACGAGAAACTAAAGTTAATATTTGAGGAATGTCACACAATTCTAGACAGATCCAAAATACTACCAACATTTAAGGCAATAGCCAAAGCAGCAATTATTTGCAATCGATTGAGCTTCAAAAATCAAGAAGTTAACGTAACGGTTACTACCACCACCATGCCTCTCGATATCAAATTGGCTACCGCCATTGTACAGCCGTATGATGGTTCGCCCAATGGACTAGATACATTCATAGACTCGGCCAATCTATTAAAAGAATCGGTCGACGGAACAAATTTACAAACAGCAATAAAATTTTTACGTACCAGACTAACTGGCAAGGCAAGACTAGGTCTGCCTGACAATCTTACAACCATCGATGCTTTAATTGACAACGTAAAGTCAAGGTGCGAAGAAATAGTAACACCTGAAAGTGTTTTGGCAAAACTAAAAACAATAAAACAAAAAGGGGATATCGACAGTCTTTGTAATGATGTCGATTCCCTCTGCAGTCAACTCCGTGCGACTTACATAGCAAGCGGAGTTCCCGACAACGTAGCAAAGAAAATGGCTACAAAAGCAGGCGTAGATGCACTCGCAACCGGAGTAACCAACCACGAGACCAGAATTATTTTAAAAGCCGGAAATTTCACAGACGTGAAACAGGCAATACAGAAAGTTGCTGAAAATGCAAACAGCAACACTAACAACTCCCAAATATTAAACTTTCATACCAATCGGCAGTTCAATAGGAACCGGAGTGTCACTAATCGGAGCCGAGGTAATTACAATTCTAACGGCAATTACAATTATAATGATAATTACAATTCTAACTACAACAATAATTACAACAATAACAGACGTGAATTTCGTAATAACGATTTTAGACGCCAACAACCTCAAGAAAGGGAAAATTTTGGCAGAAATTATCAAAGAGGTAATGGATCCTCACATCACCCACAAAACGTACAATCCAATCGCAATTATCACGGCAGAGGCGGACATAACTGCTTCCGTCGGATATATGCCACAAACATAGAAACAGATCAAAATCAACCACAAATGCAACAACAATTTACAAATTCTGCACAAATCCCGCAATCTCAACCTGTAACAAACAACAACTCTTTTTTAGGGGATTTGGCATCCCAAGCCAATCTGGGACAATATATGCACTAAATCTAAGTGCAGCAAACTTCGTAAACGTATTTGTTGGTATGACCAACTCAATATGTTCATTTATAATCGATAGTGGAGCAGATATATCAATCATGAAAGTAGATAAACTCCTACCACACCAAGTAGTAGACAGGAGCAAAAACTATCGAATAACCGGAATTACCGATGGCGTAAAAGAGACATTAGCCGAAGCCATTACGCCTCTAAAATTTAATAATGGATTAATAGTTAACCACAATTTCCAGTTAGTAGAATCTAACTTCCCCATTCCAACCGATGGCATACTCGGACGTGATTTCCTGACAACATTTAAGTGCACCATTGACTACGAGCATTGGCTGCTAAATTTCAAATTTCAACAATCGGAAATATCGATTCCCATTGAAGACAACTACAACGGAAAAATACTTATACCAGCAAGGTGCGAAGTAGTACGAAAAATTCCAAACTTCAATGTCTCAGAGGACACCTTAGTGCATTCACAAGAGATACTTCCCGGTGTTTTTTGTGGAAACACTTTAGTCTCCCAAAATTCACCATGTGTAAAATTCATTAACACTACTGAGAAAGAAGTACTAATACAAAATTTTAAACCAAAAATTGAACCGTTAAATCATTATGTGACCATTAAACACAATCATTTGAGTAAAACGCAGAACTCAGATAGAGTACAGGAAGTTATCTCACAAATAAATTTCGATAAAGTACCACAATTTGCAAGGAAAAATCTCCAAGCGCTCATCACAGAATTCCAAGATATATTCAGTCTACCCGATGAAAAACTACCCACGAACAATTTTTACAGCCAAAGTATACATGTTAACGATAAAATCCCTGTGTATATCCCCAACTACAAAAATATACACTCACAAAATGGCGAAATGGAAGCCCAAATTCAGAAAATGTTGAATGATGAAATAATAGAACCATCTATTTCATCATACAACTCACCAATTTTATTAGTTCCGAAGAAATCGGACAATGATACAAAAAAGTGGAGACTTGTTGTCGATTTCCGACAGTTAAACAAAAAAGTCTTAGCAGATAAATTTCCACTTCCACGTATTGACACAATACTTGACCAATTGGGAAGAGCCAAGTATTTCAGTACATTAGATTTGATGGCGGGTTTTCATCAAATAACACTAGATGAAGACTCTCGCAAATATACAGCCTTTTCATCAGCATCCGGACATTTCCAATTTACAAGGTTACCGTTTGGACTGAATATTAGTCCAAATAGTTTCCAACGGATGATGAACATAGCAATGGCAGGCTTAACGCCAGAATGCGCATTTGTATACATTGACGACATTGTTGTCGTAGGATGTTCTGTCAATCACCATTTTGACAATTTGAGAAAAATATTCGAACGACTGAGATATTACAACCTCAAGTTGAACCCGAACAAATGCAATTTTTTCCGAACGGAAGTGACTTATCTCGGTCACAAAATAACAAGCAATGGCATTCTTCCAGATGATTCCAAATTCAAAGCCGTGGAAAACTTTCCCACGCCTACGAATGCAGACGAAGTTCGTCGATTTGTAGCTTTCTGCAATTATTACCGCAAATTCGTCCCGAATTTTGCAAACATAGCAAAACCACTGAATGATCTGTTACGAAAAGACACAAAATTTGAATGGAATTCAGTACACCACGAAGCGTTCAATAAACTAAAAATGTATTTAATGTCACCCCAAATATTACGATACCCGGATTTCACTAAAGAATTCATAGTGACTACCGATGCTTCAGACGTGGCGTGCGGAGCAATCCTCTCGCAACGCTACGAAGAAGGAGACTTACCCATAGCATACGCCAGTAAAAGTTTTACAAAAGGCGAAAGAAATAAACCAATTATAGAAAAAGAATTAACCGCCATTCATTGGGCAATCGATTACTTTAGACCTTATTTATATGGACGAAGATTTAAGGTCCGTACAGACCATCGTCCATTAGTTTATTTATTTAATATGAAAAAACCTACATCTAAGCTGACTAGAATACGATTAGATTTGGAGGAATTTGAATTCGATATAGAATTCGTTCCTGGAAAAGCAAACGTGGGTGCAGATGCACTTTCACGAATTGTCCTAAACTCCGAAGAACTTAAGCAACTATCCATTTTATTTGTAAATACTAGATCCATGGTTAAGAAAAAAAATTTAGGGCAAGATAAAGTGACACCTCAAAAATTAGTGGAACCACATTTACAGACTGATCACCTGGTTGTGCGTGAAACTGAAAATCCTTCTGAGGTCCAGAAACTTTTAAAACTTGATTGTGTAGTGCACCATAATCAATTAACGATAATATTATTAAATCATAACAGCAGAAAGATACTCAAGCAATTTACAACAAAATTTACGCGCGATAATGGAAGTCAAGCCTTAGAGTTTGCTCTTCTAGAATTAATGAAATATATGAAATTTTACAAAAGAGACAAGTTTGCATTGTCAATGGAAAACGAAATCTTCAAATTCATCTCTTTACATACACTAAAGGAAATCGCAAACAATGCCATTTCCACGTATGAGATAATTCTTTATAAACCTCCGACGTTTATAGAGAACGAAGAAGAAATTATTAAAATCTTATCACAGTATCACATGACACCTACGGGAGGTCATGTAGGCCAACATCGGCTCTATTTGAAATTAAGAGAAATTTACAAATTTAAAAACATGAAAAATTTAATATCCAAGTTCGTCAGAAATTGTGAAAAATGCAAAATCAACAAAATAACAAGACACACTAAGGAACCAGAAGTTGTCACTACAACTCCATCTAAACCATTTGAAGTACTTTCAGTGGACACTGCAGGACCACTGACAAGAACAAATAATGGTAACCGATATATTTTAACAATACAATGCAACCTTACCAAGTACGTTGTACTAGTACCGGTACCAACCAAAGAAGCAGCAGTATTAGCTAGAGCATTGGTATACAATTTTATTTTGATTTATGGGACATTCTTGGAGCTCAGAAGCGATCAAGGATCAGAATATAACAACGAGATTCTTGAACGGATTTGTAAACTCCTAGAAATAAAACAAAATTTTTCCACCGCATATCACCCACAGTCTATTGGAACATTAGAAAGAAATCACAGATGTTTAAACGAATATCTGAGATGTTTTACTAATGCTCATCAAACAGACTGGGATGATTGGGTCAAATTCTATGAATTTTCATTTAATACAACACCTCACACAGAACATGGTTATACTCCTTATGAATTAATTTTTGGAAGAAAGGCAAGATTACCGCAAGAGTCTAAAAACTTAAGTTTAGAAGTCGAACCAATGTATAACTTCGAACAATATGATGCAGAACTAAAATTTAGACTTCAAAATTCAAACAAAATAGCAAGAAACAATTTAATTAAAAATAAACACAAAAGGCAAAATACAGCAAATACAAATGTAAACCCCATCACATTGAATGCAGGAGATAAAGTATACATCACAAACGAAAACAGGAAGAAACTAGATCCCTTTTATATAGGTCCATACAAAATTGTAAAATTAGAAGAGCCAAATTGCTTCATCAAACATACTGTAACGAATAAAGTCACCAAAGTCCATAAAAATAGATTAATAAAAGCTTAAAAGCTAGTTAAATACTTTTACCGATACATTAAGACTTATATTTTCTTTTTTCCGAATGGTTACACCATTCTCCTAAAGGGGGGAGGTGTAGTATACCAAGTAGAGTAATAAATACTGTTTAGCATCAATAAATACTGATTAGTTTTAGCAAGCACTAATTACCTCGTTTAGGTCAGAAATTTCCAAGCCATCAGCAACAAACCATTTTTTTGCAAACTACCAAAAACCCCGACCGCCATAAACCGCTTGTTTATGACAGCCTCAAGAAAAAACCCAAACCATCCATCCAATGCCAAGAGCTACCCGCTCTTGAGCACCGTTATTTATAAACACAAACAATACACAATAAACAGTTACCTGAACAAATGTAATCTAGTATTTAAGACCTTAGGTAAATAAACGAAGACACAGTCTAGTGACCTGAACCCTTGGAGTGTGGACACGCTGTCCAACGTATTTAAATACGAGTATCACAATCCTCGACAATCAGAATTGTGTACCAAATGTAGCTGTCGCCGGAGTTCTCACTCAGCAGCAGGAGGATGGTGAGAGGGTGATATCCTACTTCTCCCGGAAGCTCACCACCCCGCAGAAGAACTACCACGCTGCTGAAAAAGAGGCTCTGGCCGCTCTCCTCTCCATCGAAGCATTCCGGGGCTACATCGAGGGCTACCACTTCACCTTGGTGACGGATTCGTCCGCCCTCACCCACATTCTTAAAACGAAGTGGAAGGTCGGTTCTCGATGTAGTCGGTGGAGCTTGGACTTTCAGCAGTTTGACATGACAGTGGTACACCGGAAAGGAAAGGAGAATGTCGTTCCGGATGCCCTGTCGCGTAGCATTGCTGTAGTTCAAGATTCACCAACTTCAGTATGGTACACTTCTCTGATGGAGAAGGTTACCCGCCGGCCTGACGACTATGTCGATTTCAAGGTCGAAGACGGCAAACTTTACAAGTTTATCGCCGTCAAAAATGTGCCATACGACTCTCGGTTTGAGTGGAAGCAAGTTCTGCCAACCGAGGAAGTTTCCGGAGTGCTTAAACAGGCTCATGATGATAAGTTTCATCCCGGTTTCGACAAAACGCTAGCTCTTGTCCAACAGCGCTATTACTGGCCCAAAATGGCCAAAGATATTAGAGCCTATATACAGGCCTGTTCAACCTGTAAGGAGGTCAAGCCCTCTTACGTACAAACTACCCCGGAAATGGGTAAAATGCGCTGTGCTTCCCGACCGTGGCAGATTATTTCCATGGACTTCATTGGTCCTCTGCCACGTAGTCGTAAGGGGAATCAGCACATCTTAGTCATCTGTGACTACTTTTCAAAGTGGGTAATGATTCAGCCGGTGAAGAAGCTGGATAGTTCAGCCATGTGTGTGATTTTGAAAAATCAGTGGTTCTATAGGAATTCTGTCCCTGAAATCATTATCACAGACAACGGCAGCTCTTTCGTGTCGAAAGAGTTCAAGGAACTCATAGACCACTTCAAGATCACGCACTGGCTGAACTCCCGCTATCATTCCCAGTCGAATCCCGTGGAGCGCGTGAACCGTAGTATAAACGCGGCCGTCCGCAGTTACGTCCAAGAGGACCAGCGAATATGGGACACCAAGATCCCGGAGGTGGAGCTGATGCTCAACACTAGTGTTCACTCCTCCACGGGATTCACACCGTATTTCATTACCCACGGACAAGAGCTAGCGGAACAGGGATCCGACCATCGTCTTTCTCGACACGGTGAGGAACTTTCTGCGGAAGACAGGGAGGAAAGACGCAAGCAGATGTTCACTAAAATCCATGAGATTGTTCGCAAGAACCTTGAAAAATCTCATGAGGTTTCCAGGGATCGCTATAACCTGCGAAACCGTACTTTCGCCAAGTCGTTCACGGTAGGTCAGTTGGTCTACCGTAAGAACATGAAGCAGTCTTCGGCTGCTGAAAACTACAATGCCAAATTAGGACGGCAGTATTTACCCTGTAAAATCAAGGCCAAGATTGGCTCGTCTTCCTACGAGCTGGAAGACCTCAGTGGGAAAAATCTGGGGATTTGGCCAGCCGTCCATCTCAAACCCGGGTGAACATCTGCATCGCCTTTCTTCCCTGACCTCCAATCTCAAATCCCCTGACAAGGATTCAATAAATCGGTGAAAATATCCGAATACTCACCTGTTTGCTTTGTTTTGTTTCTGATTCATTCATGCCTGTCCGTCGTCGTCGTCAGAACCATAATATTTTGATTGTCCTCCTCGTCGACATAGTTCGCATCATCCACTTCTTTTTCCTCTCTCTTCCGTTCCCCATGTTTACCTTTCTAACAAGGGTCGAACTAAGGGGAATGTTTACCATTTACATATTGCCACTCCGGTGGCGGATTTCGATCGATTAGTTCGTCGGTCCAACCGAGGGGTCTGCAGCGATATCGCTAGGCTTCCTCAAAATTATTTAGAATAGGGTACCCTAGAATCTTAATTTAGTATATATAGCGTGTGAATGAATTGCATGTTGTCTTGGGAAATAAAGTTTTATCCCAGACAACCGTATGAATGAGATGAATGTATGAATGAATTTGTATGAAAGGTGGGGGTAATGAATGTGTGAGTGAATGCGTATTTTTTCTAATCCCGAGAAAATCTCGGCGATGATCCCATTATTATGGAAGAGATTTCCGTAAAGTTTATTTTCTCTCCTAATAATAGATTAGTTTTAAAATAGGCTATAACTGAGTTAATTTAAAATAGAAGTTTAATTTATAAAGATTTGATGATGAGAGGATGGATAAGAACGCTTTTATTCTGACGAACCTGTATTCTGGAAGGCTGTATTTTCCAGATTCACTTATTATTTCGATACAACTCAATCATTGTCCTCTTATTTCAGCTTATGGTAATTAGAGAGTACAGTGGTCAGGCTCGCTCTGCAATTTCATATAATTTGAAGGAAAAGAGCCTCCTTTCGTGATCAATCATTGCTTCAAATTATCACTTAAATTGCAGGGGAGAGAGCCACTGTAGGAGAACTAGCTTTCAGTGAATCTATCACGAATTCGAGAAGTAGGACTCCTGCTTCTCTAATTTGATCGTGGATCGTAAAAATTCGCTTCTCCCGGTAATTCCTTCGATCTTAAACAGTGACTACTAATCTCGAAAAGAAGAGCTCCCGCCGAGGAAACAATCACTTTTCCAGATTGGAAGTCACCAACAAGAGAAAAAGGTTTACTGCGAACTAATTACCCTAAGAGGAAATAAGATTCGTAGTTTGGCAGCCAGACTCTATGGTTGAATGTTAGGTGATTTGGTGGAAAAGAGCTCCTCTCTGCACGGAAAAATCATTCCACTAAATTAAAATAACCTTCAGCTAAAAGAGAGCTGCCAAAACAAAAACTCCTTACTTGACTTTCTCCCTCAAGTGGACAGTCTCTATTGTTAAGTGTTAAGTGATTTTGTGGAAAAGAGTTCCTCTTCATGGACAAATCATTGCACAAAATCAATCTAACACTTAACAAGAGGAGGGCCACACTGACCTTTTTCCTTGACCGATTTCCTTCAGTGGACAGTCTCTATTATTAAGTGTTACGTGATTTTGTGGAAAAGAGCTCCTCTCCATGGACAAATCATTGCACAAAATCAATCTAACACTTAACAAGAGGAGGGCCACAAAAGTCCTTATACCTAAATTCCCATTCCCGACTTCTCTTTTAAAAAAAAAACAACGTTTTTTTATTCTGGAGTGGGGGATGAATGTAACCTCTCAAAATGGTTACATTTGTCTTTTTGTAAATATTCCCTGTAAATAGTTTTTCTTTGTACATTATTATTATTATTATTATTATTATTATTATTATTATTATTATTCTTATTATTACTCTTATTATTATCCCTATCATCATTATTATTTTTCTTATTACTACCCTTATTACTATTATCATTTGTATTAAAATTATGGCTGCTAAAGATATAATGAATTTAAAATTGAAATATTTAAAATAGAATATAAACTGAAATTGAATAGAAAGAAATATCGAATTTATCCCCATACCTGAACATCCCCATCCTTATTCCCGTTCTACTACCATCCCTATTCCCATTCTACTACGACACACCACCGCTACCAGCGACAACTGTCACGACGTTGGTAGCAAATTGAAAGCAGCGATGAAATAAAACCGTTTGTCAACAGACGAACGCCCAAGTAACCACGAAGCTATATATGCATACTTTATGTTTGCTCTATAGTGTGCTATCAGATTTTGTTTTAAAGTGACATAACATTTAGGAGCTTTATAAAGCATAATTAAAGTGGGAAAGGGCCCCACAACAACCAAATTAATGCAATACTTGGTAAAGCAGTTTTAATGCATAAGCCCTACTAAAGCATTTATGTTTGTATATTTAGGGTTCATGATGTATATTAGCTTAAAATATTGTATGTTTAGGGCTTGCGTTAAAAATAAACAAAACAATGAATCCATTCACTACTTCTCAATGGTTTTCTTTACCAGCGTAATGATTTTTTTTTTGTTGGAATCAAGATTCGAACCCCCAACTAGGATGATGGTGTGCTGGATGCCTGGCGCGTTGGTGTCCTGTGCTAAAGCTGCTGATGTAATAAGGTACGATAAAAGTTCCTTATAAACGAAGCCACTGTGTGTAGTAACATTACTATTCGCCCAGTTACTGTGAATAGAAATAATTCTCTTCGGCGATTGATTTTCTTTCCTCACCAAATGAAACATCAATAGAAAGAATTTGATCACCATTCTTTCTCGTAGAGGAAATAACAGAACTTAACCCACAAAACAAAGCCCTAGCGCATTAAAAAGATTTCAGGGGAGAGAAATTGATCGACATTTCTTCTCGCTCCTTATGAGTAGAAGAGTCTCATAGATAAAATACAACAATTCTGATTGAATACATATATCCTTAGATCATTAAATGGGGGTTCGAGATGAAAGAAAGTCATTTCATTATTCTTCCATATCCGACAAAACATAATGAGCGAGTGCGAACGTGCTCGATCGTCTTACTTATTTATTACAGATTCAAGTGCGTTTAATGAGGTTATGCAATCTTGTATGACAGCATAACTGTATATTCACTCTAAACGCTTAGCATAATGCTATATTAAAATAATGCTACAAAGCATTTACAATGTTAATCAAATGCATCATTGCTTGACAGTTATTGAATAAATGCATGATAACATTATTAATGCAAAAAATGTTGACTTTCGACCAAATTAATGCAATAATATAATGCTTGTGGTTACTTGGGCGGTCTCTAATAGTGAACAATAAATCCCCGGTGTGCCACCTTCACTGTTCTTGGCCCGGTCGGCTAGTGTGAAGATAGTGTTTGTTCTTGTGGACCTTCGTGGAGCCCTGTGACAGACGTCCCCCCCCCGGTGGCCGATTCAGCGCCAGTATAAGCGGCCGCGTGAATACGTTTGGCCCGGCCGACGGCAGTGAAAAACGACCCACGAGCTGAAGATCCCGCTAGGCCCTCTGATTGCGACCACCACTGAAGACCCGTTCACCCGTTCCGGAATTAAGCCCACACTGGCGGATGGTGCCGAGACCCGCAACGCAATGGTAGCTGTGTGGTAATGTACCAAAACAAACCTTTTCTCCATCCAATTCTCCTTTCTTTATAAAAAAAAGTGAGAATTAAAATGAATTTAAAACTCTAATTGCAAATTTTTGAATATCGATAGCAAAGCCCTGAATTTCCTCCCATTTCGTTTTGTTCTCTTGGAATATTAAATTTTGGCGTAGGACTACGTTTAGTTGTTTTTCTTAAGGGAAGTTTTTCCGCTCACCCCCCCCCCCCCCCCCCCCATTTCCTCTTGGAGCTCTTAGAAACGACCCTGAGGCCCAGGAAAAAGCCCGGTTGGGGACAATAGTGGTTCCCAACCTTAAGAATCTCTAACAAAATAACACTAAACTATCAACATATATCTGTTTGACCGATCCCTTGCGTGCTTTTTATTTCATTCGCTCTATTTCTGCAACATAAAGCTCAAATTTTAATTATAATTATTGGGCAGAAAAAATACATTTTTATTATAACACGCTTCGCTATATCACGCCCAAAAATGTTTGAATCCGTGATATAATCGAGAAATTACTGAATCACGATTTTAAATAATGTAACAAAAATAGCCATATTCACTACATGCAGAAAATTTTCTTAGCTCATCATTTTCCATCTTAACAATGTTCCATAATTTGAACACCTGAAAACTAATCCTTTTATTTCAATTATAACTCAGTCTTTTACAATTAAAACGCTGTACGGCAGAATATTCGTTGTTGTTTACTTGCAAAAATTACTTTATTTCACATTGATCGAATCCCCAATATACTTATATTTAACTACTTTTGCATTTGTGTAACATTGCTCGTAATCTTTAAATGATAATGTGTTCAGAACAACTAAAACAAACCTTTGATAATAATCCAAGTCTCTGTATTTTTTTTAATGAATGCTAAATTATTTGCATCTTATGATGAAAAATTGGGCATTTTCATTTCGATAAAATCAATATAATTGCATTGAAACGTATGACAACAATATTATGATGGTCCCATTTCTTACCGAAAAACCGTACAGTAAAAACAATCAATAACAAACGTATCGAATATTCCCCTTCTTTTAATTTTTTTCTCAGCCGCTACAATAACATATCTTGTTAACTTACTTCTGGAGTAAATTCAACGGCATATTCACCATAATCTACCTTTCTTGAATTTAAGCTGATCAATAATCAGCTCTTTACCGCACTCACCAGGATTTAGTATTAATCTTACCTGAATTGAGTTACAATATTCCTTCGCGTTCCACATGCTTTCTTTTCCCTTGAAAAGTTCTTTTATCAATAAATACCTACAGTTACGTTCCAATCCACAGAGAAATGATATAGTAAAAAGAAAACTTTTTCTTTTCCTTCACTTTTTTTCACTCGTCGTCATTGTAGAGAACCCAAAACACATCTCCATTTAGTGGTACACAGAATAACAGTGACGTTTATTATCTCCATCTTAGTGACCCTTATTTCTTAGCCTACTACAGTATATATTGAACTAATACTACTATTAGAAATAGTGCTACTGATGAAGGTGATCGTTGGTTGTTAGTGATTTGAGTGTTAGTAGAGACTGGTAGTAGGCCCTGCCGGTCCCTCCAGCATTACGCGTAGTTATCGGGTGTTAGATCATGCGACAGTAACTAAACTCATGCTGAAGTTGTGATAAATCAAGTGTAAAATATATTTAAGCATTGAAACACATGTCATTATATAACTTAAACTGCTGCTAGACTAACTTACATTTTATAAGTTATAATTACGATTAATTTTCGCGATCAATATATTAACATTAGAATAATTTCACAATATCAACAATATGTAATGCCAACTTGATGAATCACCGTCAATCCCACCACCAGTCTTGGGAACTGTGACCACAATTCACCACAGTTCATCGATTCTGCCATTCCACCAAAACACAAAGCAGCAGCAGCATCAATACCATCAGGCGTTGCGCTGCCAACGGTTCACACACTGCTTGACTGTTTTTGTCTCTCCACTATGACCATTTTCGGACAGCCATTCCAAGCTGAATGATTGAAAAAAGTGTTAAATCATTCAATCGCTAATATTTTGCTTGTGTTTTCAACTAATTGAAATCTATTACCTCTAACAGAAAGATCACCACCACTCAAGGGCAGGGCACTTTGTTTGAAAATATCGTGGAAAAATGTGAAGTTAGTGTAGTCCCATATTGAAAAATAAAGACATAACAGTCTCTATATGAACTTTGAATTCCAATAGCAGCTGCAAAACTTAAATTTCGTTCAAATTTATATTATTGCTGATCAATAGTAATAAAATTAGTATTCTCTGCGATCTACTATATAAATAAAAATGGAATGGTGTTTGTATGTCACGAAATGGCTTACGAACGGGTCAACGGATTTGAATGATTCTTACTCTGTTTTGTTCGTCAAGGGTTCCGACGTGTTTGTGTGTATAAAAATCCCAGGATATTCACCGGGAAAGTTGAAAAAACGAGCGCGAACGAAACTGTCATTTTATATGGGATGATCAAAAGCGTTTTTCAACAGCCTACTTGATGGCAAGACGAAGTTTGCCGGGACCACTAGTGCTAAATAAATATGACATGCGGCAATTTACTAGAAAATTATGAACATTTATATGAGAAGGCAAGCTTCAAATATTGAGCGTTATTTTCTCAATGTCTACTTTGTCTATATGGGACAGTTATGCCTTAATGAGCAGATCAGTAGAACAGAGTAGAACAACACAATTTATTGACTTCGCAGCACCAAACCATAATCGCGCCTGCTCATGAGATGCGAAGTTTTCTGGATGCGAAGCTAATGTCAAAGTCGAAGCAATGGGACGGCGGCTGTGATTACTCATGGTGGCTTTAACAGATGTAAATAAACGGCTAAACTGACCTCTTACACACTTAGTCATTATTGACGAACTTCAATGAAATGTTATACAGCTTGTGAAATTGATATTTCTGATGTCGAAATTTCATTGAAAGCAGTTTTATTTTCATCAATTCTAATGTGTATTACTCTAATTTGGCAATGAATATTAATAAGAAATGTGAATTCTCATTTATTTTTTGCTGCCAGTTGAGTAAGAAATCAAGAGAGTTTTTATACTTTGTTCTGTGCAATTTTCTCTCACTGTGTAAATAAGTTCGCAGCTCCAAACTGAGCTGCGATCGCATTCTGGATTTTACCATTTAATAATAAAAATCACCAAATGTTTCAGATTCAGCAAATTTGAAACATTTGTGTCCTTGAAGGACGAAAAATCCAAGCCTACTTGAATTTTGACGTTGCGTTTGAATTGCGCGCATATCTTCTGCGCGTTACCGCCGCCGCTGGATGTGGATTTAATATAAGCGCCGCAATATTGCGCAGTTCCCACCTTATTGGACCCCGCACTTCTGAAGTGCGGGCGGGTTCATAAGTGCGGAAACGTCAAACCCTTTGTTTTCGCCGTTGGCAGGCAAGAAAAGGCAGTGAATCGGTTTCGCGCCAACTAAAATTGTTTACGTTTTATCAAAAGCATGTGCTCTCAGCAGGGTTGCTAGTTTGTTTGTTTCATTTGTTCACGAAAACTTGCTTGTAAAACATTTGTGAAAGTATGTCAGCCATTTGAAATAGGCTTGTTCGATTATAATTAATTGTGACAATGAGCCTATGCATGCTATAAAACGTTTGACTTTTACTGTGCGCCCTGTTTTCAAGTTGCCCATGAGAGAGAACGAGACAGCACCAACACACGGCGCACAGTAAAAGTCATGAGAACAAAAGAATTTATGGCACGTACAAAGGCTCATGATGCTGTCAAGTGCAAATCTGCATTTGGATAGAAAAACCGTCGCGTAAATGTACATTTGAAGAACTTTGGGTATGGATCCATTTGCTAAGAAACATATTGGAACCACTGCTTGGTGACCTTTGAAGTGCGATACACAACTTTCCCAATAATCCATTCATCAAAGCAAAGCACAATAAATAAAAGCATAATAAAATAGAAGCATTATGATGCGATATCGAAGTTATCGCATCGGGTATTTTATTCTTATCTTTTACACCTTCTGCTGGGCACACAAAAAGATCCACAACGAAAATATATAACTTGAGGAAGATGGCGCTATCATCTAGGAAAGCTCTGCGAGAAACAGAATCCAGGTTTTTACGCTGGCTATAAAATTACGAGGGGTGATTTGATTATGACATATTTTGCTCACAGATTTTATAGCAAAATCTTAGCAGGCTGTAATTCTAGCTTGTTTATTGAATTGTCAAAAATTTTCACCTCATTCGCGTTGCACCTAGGAGCTTTTCGTTAATTAAATTTTATTAATGTATCGTATTAATTTGTTCAAATTATTTATTTTACGTGATTTAAGGTTCCCCAATCAATCGGATACGTGGGTTTTAATTTGAACATCGCATAATAAGTACATATTGACATTGAAGAGATCTGATCTCTGTTATTGTTACTAGTAATTCCAGGCTTCCGACATTGATTTCTGCTATTCAAGACAAACTTAGAAGACAAAGATGCCCCTACATTATAATATTCCATTCCGAAAAAATAATCATCAATCAGAAACCTTTACTTGGATCAAGAAATCGAAAAACCGTGCAATTTAACTTAAATTTTTGAGTCTTGGCCGTATGAATAAAATAAACCTAACCACACAATCATGCTTCTTTCTTTCTCGAAATCTCGCATAAATGAAAAGTATATTCAGGTACTCATATCCCAAATCATATATTAGCGACATTTGATAGATTTTTAACACAATTTTGAGCTGTTCAAATACTGTTTGCTTCTTCTGGATCAGGCCATCACTCGTTTCCCATCGATTGTCTGACAGCGAAATTTGGCAGATTCTGTAAGCTTTAGACAAATTATTATTCTAGCTAATGCCTTTTAGATATACTGGTGTTAGTTTAATTGAATTTTAACTGCATAGGCCTGCACGACGGATAGAAAGTCCTAGTTGAAGATTTCAAGCGAACAGTTCATGCTTTGAAGTCCATGTTCCACTCGATGAGTGTTGTAAACCTGCAAAAACAAACTGTTATAAATCGTAAACGAGTTCAAAATAGATAGAAAATTAAAACTTGATCAAGTTGGATTGAAAAAAAATCTGACGGTTATTGTCAACATCGAAGTTTTTTATCCTTCTAGGATTGCTGAGATCTAGCCATAAAACATTATAGTGTAGACAAGAAACATCAAGTGGGGGTGATCCAGAACTTTATAGCTACCCAGCGTAAAAAGCTGGATAGAATTCGAAAGGCTTAGTGTTTGTTGAACATTAATATGTTTTGGGGGAAATTCTGTGCGTTCCGGTATATGCAAAAATGTCCATATTAAAAAAATTATCTTCAGCAGTGGCTAAAGAAATAGTTCTTACGTGAAACAATGCATTCGAGTTAATAAAGGAATATGTTATACATCCTATTGTTCTACAGTTCGTGGGTTTGTAGAGTATCGAATTTCAAACAAATCATCCAATATTTATTTTTTTTTTCGTTTAATTATCAATGCTCGTAAACGTGACCAAGGCTTAGCTTAAGGTGTGGCTTCTATAGTGCTATAAATGCTTGCACTTTAGTGTGCCACGAAACATTTGTGGAGACAATGCAATTAGGCAACATTAAAGCAATTATAAAATATGCAGTAATGTGAAGCTTGCATAATGCCATTGTAATGCGTCATGCCTTATGGGTAGCCTCTCTGACTTGTCTGTTTGAATAAGTTTTCGAGATTTATGGATAGCAAACAGTTCAAGCGTGTGCTAGAATAAGGGCGTAAGTCGCATGATCGATGGCTCTTCATCGATCCTCTCTTCTGTAATCAACATTCCTAATGCAAATTAGCCCTTAAGTTACAACGGTTAAAGCCTGGTATCCACATCCTAAGTAGAGCGGTCAAGTACAATTTGTTGCTAATTACCAAAGTAATTTTGACAGCTGATCCAGAATGAGCGAAGTGTCACTTTTACTTGCGGAATAATTGAGCGGCACATTTTTCCGTACGGAATAGTGACAGCTCCATTTGATTTGTACGGCAGGCGTTACCAATGTTACGAAATCAGCTCTACTCGTCAACTGGATACAGCTCAAGTAATTTGGACAGCTGAAGTATTTCTTGGCCATTACTTGTCCTATCCTTTTGCACAGTACTTACGAAGTGGATACTACCTGGGAGGGAGAAACCAATACAAAATTTCTGTACGTCATAGTGAGCCGGGATTCCGCTGTCACGAACTGTCACTGTGAACCCAGATCTCAAACATTTGACTAACATGGAAAAAGCACGTAACTGATTAAAACACATTTTCGCATTTCATCAAAAGTGACAAAAATCGAATGAAAATCAATTCATGCACACAATGCAAGTAATGTCACGTGAGCACCTTTCAATCTGATTGAATATAAAGCATTCAAAAACGCATAGTTTTACTTTTTCCAATGAAAATGAATATTTAGTGCATAGAAAACTGTGGCCCTTTTTCCATGTTTGTCAGGAAAGATCGAAAGTACACAACAAAATAAAACTAGCGATTTTCCCCAAGCCTACCTTGATTGTTGTTGGCAAGCTGGAGTTATCTTGCAGTTCACTTCTGCAGTTCACTTCTGCAGTTCACTTCTGCCTAGCGTCCTGAAGTGAAAAAATGCTAACAAACCCGCATCTTGTCACCTTTATTTACAGAAGAGACGATCGATGAAGAGAAATCGATCATGCGACTTACGCCCTTATTCTAGCACACGCTTGAGTTGCACCTTAAGCTCCGCCAACACATTTCCAATGGACTTATCCACGGTCTTCTCTTATCCTCGACTTTCTTTTTCTTTTCTGCTCTAAATGCGGGCAATGTTTACATTAAATGACATCCGGACAACGAATGATCACCGGATGAACACGAAGTGGATGAATGCACAACGAAATCGTTCATTTTTTGTAAACACGGCCCGCAGTAGAGGTTCTCTTACCGCTGGAAGTTGAAGCGTGACGTCATTGTAGATTAGTTCATCGGAAGGATTTTGGCGCGCTCGAACTGACAAAACCTCCGTTGTGGTGAAACTTCTTCCACAGGCAAACAGACAACAGCTTGAACAATTATCAATAGGGTAACGACTGTTTATTTCGTTCTTGAACGCTAACAGTTGGCGCCAGCGGCAAAAAGTACAGACAACAACCTTTCGAACATTCAGTTTCTTGTGCTGGCCGCCGAGCGACGACACTGTTGTTTGTATTCCAACCACTGATCGCGCTACGCTGGATTCTCAAATTTCTGAAACTTTCAACAAAAGCGCATGGAAGAATGGTAGTCGGAGAACTGTCAAAACGTATGGAAAATAATGGAAAACGTAAATTACAAGCAATTAGGAAACTGGATCAAAAAAGTAGTGATTAGAAATCGAGTATAAAGTGAATACATAACTTTTTGTGTTTAGTTCATCTTCCGTGGTGCTTTCTTTGCTTCAGGATTTCGTTTTTACTACCACTGAAAAAGAGCCATCTATTGCCTTTTCAGTTTTGAATATCGCCCTATTCAAAACATAGTCACGCAAATATTACCGCTCAATGCTAAAAATACTGTATTTGGCCAACCGGGAACTAGGTGGCGGTAGTGCGCAAACGACAAAAACACACAAAAGCCATGCGAGCGCTACGAGTGAGTCGTCGGCCAACTACGAAACATTAGAAATGAGCGCTATTTTGCTAAACGTTGAAAATAATTCGAGTGTTACGTCTGTTTATCTGTGCTTCTTCCATAGACGTGATGTCGTACTATTTTCAACAGTCGAGATAAAAACCGAGCCGGCAGAGTAATGACAGTTGGTTCGTTAAAAACTTCGCTTCGAGAGTCCAACCGGCGAACTCCAGATTGGTGCTGCAAAGCCAATAGGCCTATTCACATGACGTCTCAAATCAGCTGATCGGGAAGCACTTTGACAGTTCTTCTATGAAAATGACAGGCCCGTGTTAGCACCGGTCCTCCACCGATGTAAACAAATGCATAGACGGATCTGTCACATGAAAAGGCCTATATTGCGTTGAAACAACCCATTAAACCGCGTCTCCGTACCTACAAAATATTAAAACGTGCGCAATTTTTGCAGTGCAGTTGCGTGGGGCTGCTTCAAGGTTTGTATAGAAAGGGGAGGAATTGTCAGACACAAACGCATTTTGTTATGATTACCTTGCATGCCTGCACTGGTGGGCCCCTCGATTCTCAAGTCGTGTGCCGGCTGGCGAAGAGATTGCAAATCGCCATATTGAATTCGGTGCTGCTCGAAAACAGAAGACACGTGTAGAGTAAAATTTGCCGTTTTTGTGGAAATTTCGGAAAATAATTATTGAAAACTAGCACAAATTGGATGCTAGTAGTGTTTCGTGTTCCGGGAAAGTGAAAATGTAAGTATTCCCTGGGATTAATGGGGATTTTCAACCGAATCAAAGTGGTGACGATTTGATAACCTGAGCCTCTGAAAGTGAGAGAAGAAAAATATTCGGTGAAGACGAATGTGCCTTTTTCTTGTGTCAGTGCATGTGGAAAATTTTACAGAGGCGTTGGATTCGGACGGACAGATTGAATTCCGTCCAAGATGCGGATGCCGACATGTTTGTTATGAATCTTTTACAAGTGGTTGAAAATCTGCCGGATTAGCCTTTTTGTGATAAGTGATTCCGACAGGTTGAATTACATCTAAACAATAACTTATAAATTGGTTTGATTTCGACTAAGTGTTTTACGACATATGCAACCAAAAGTTTGTGAAGAACATTATTGGATTTATTTTAATTTTCAAGGAACTTTTATTAAAAGTCGTAGCCACGCAGGATAAAGTGGTAAGTGTTGTATATCGTTATCAATATAGGAAAACAATTTCACAACGTATTGTCCAAACCGGAACATTCAAATATTGGTTTCATAAAAACGACGTGCTGTCGCGAAGCTGTGTTAAAAATAATTCAGGGAAAAAGGCGGAAAAAACTAAAATAAAGTGCACACAGACCACAACGACACGTTTTCAACTCGTTTTGTTCGATTGGTCAGTGCTACGCATCGATGTAAAATAAATACGTCCATCCAATGCATCATAATCATTCACATCTATCCCAACACGCTCATTCAGATCTACTCAAAAGTGAGTAGATTTCGACTCACTTCGGAACAAAGTGGAACTGCTCAAAAGTGAGTAACACCATCGTTACTCACTTTAGAGTAACATTGTCAAATCAAGACCAACAATTGAAAAGGCCTCAAGTCCAAAATGTAAACAAATCGGGTTTCTGCTGGTTTAAGTGTATAAGAGCCTGTTCTTACTGTAACATGCAATAGTCATGCAAAAATATGCATGAAAGTTGAAAAAATATCATTTTTCTAAAAGGCCCCATCTCATTTCCCGATAATTAGGATATTAATCGCAAATGCGGCCTTTTCCCAAAAAGGCCCCATTTCTATATTTACTTGAAACCGAGTTGAGGCCTATTAAACAAACATCAAAATTGCAACTAAAATTACGAAAAATGTTTCAAATTTACTGAGCAGATACAAGTTATACTTCAGCCGCTCCGCTCCATGTATTATTTTATACAGCGATAGTCTCAACGGCGAACATAATCAAATTTTCCGTCGGGTTCCTGTGGAGTGATGTATTTTGTATCGTACTACCTAATAATACCTATGTCAGCATGTCTGCACTTCACGACTTATTGATAACAACACGATTTCGTTACAATTGCATGAAACATAACGTTCAATTGAAATATTACTTCAATTGAACAAATATTTCCATATAATTGCTCGACGACACTCTCGCTTAGCACATCCATTATGTTTATCGATGACGATGATTGAATAAATCACACATTTAATCGACCGCACGAATCTTCTCTTGCTGCAGAGATCCCATGTACCTTGCTTTACCACGTAACACTCTTCTACACTTCAATTATCGTATTTTATCATGAATTTTGAATGATTTTCAAAAGGCCACATCTGAAGATGATGAAAAAACAAGCCACAACTAGAAGGCCTCAACACATTTTAGAGTAAACAAAGGCGTCAACTCACAGGCCTCATCAGCGTCGGCCGGCGTCTATGGGCACAAATGAAAAGGGCTGCACAGCTTTTGGTGAAATAAAAGCCTCATTTCCTTTGACTCGTTTTTTTAGCAGGATTTTTTGCTGAAATGATAGTAATTAATATTCATAGCTATAAATCAGTTCATCCATCGACTTTCTGGACGATAAAATAACATAAAATGCTTAAATTCATAATATAAATTTAATTTATTGTTTGACAAAACAAGATTGCATTTTTCTCATTGTTTACTTTTTGGAGATGAGGCCTTTTGAATTGTTAGTCTTGAAATGTCAATATGGGAGTAACACTTACTCACTTCGTTTAATCTGAAATTTGCGAAAGTGAGTAGATGTCACTCACTTCAGGAAATAATATTTTTGGAAATAAATGTATTATGTTATTCATAAAATCAGAAGAAATATACAAAGAGCATAACATTTATTCATGATCTCTTACATAACTATATGAATAATACATGCTAACACTAGGTTGAGAAGCAGGCTCTGTCCCAGTGAGGAGAAGCATTTTCTTATATTTCTTTTTGAATTTGCCTCATATTTTGCACATTCGTTACTACGTAGATATACAACTAAGATGTATGCAAGAATTATCGAAATCTATCCATAATTCGTAGAGCTACAAATCCTCAAATTTGAAGAATGTTGAAATTATGTAAAACGACACACCGCAATTTATAAGCTGCCGTTCAATTGATTCATGTGAAAATCTATCATGTCCGCTCTGTTACTGATCACACATAGTTGTAGAAAACTTTGGCGAATAACTCGCTACACACACGTCGACGTAACAAAGTATTTCAGTATTGAATATGACATTTCCAAGCAACAGAGTAGTGGGGAAAAAGTTTCTTTTTTTATTTTTCTAGCTCAATTCAAAACAAATGTCTTAGATGTTATGGTGATTTTAATGTTGTTATTAAAGCAAGAGACTTTCACGCAAAAATATGATAGGAAACAATTACCGACTATTTGTTGTTTTTAGACGAGAAAATCATAATTTTCGGTCGAACTTTCATAGCATGGAACAAAGAAAAAACAAAAAAAAGCAAAAGTTTCACCGGAAGAAAATGCAAGTTGCCTAAAGTCAACATATTATCTCTGAATTTAGCGAAATTTGCATGAACATGCGAAAAAAAAAACAATTTCACGTTTTCATTAGTTGTACGGAAAACTGCTATTTTTTTTGTGCAAGCATAAGTTTATGGCTGGTATAAAGTATGCCTTTCATAAAAGTATCAATATTTTGTGTTTCAGTCTTTTGCCCCACACGAGATTCGAAATCTTGCCCCACCGATGGGGCGAAAGTTCGTTTAGGGCAATCAATTTTAAATTTTTTATAACTAAAACAGGAAGTCTACTACCTGGAAAAAACCTAGAACTATCAGGGAAATTACATTCAACCTGGAATTCTCAGGGAATTTCGGCTGCACTCAGGAAAATTATTTTAAAGCAGTAGCACAGTCACCCCACAGTTATGGATAGCACACAGATTTGGATCAGAGTTGAATTAAACGGAGAATACCTCATCAAATAGAGTTGCACTTACGCAGAACACAGTTTACTTACGTGAACCATAAATGTACACGGGTAGAAATCAGAATCCAAAAACAAGATTATGGCTCATGATATCATGATTTCAGCGTGTTTTCGTCTTATGAAAATACACCATGATTTGGACTCATGATATCATGAGTCAGATTGCCGTAACGCAACACACACGTTAGGTTTTTGTAGCTGATTGTTCGGAATCAGGATTCAAATGCCAAAAATGCTGAGTCGCGCATCCGTTTATGATCGACAAAATAAAAAAAAAGTTGAAAATAGCATACACTGAGATTCGAGCCAAGAACCTTCGGATTGTAAGCCACGTACTCTACCACTCAACCGCTTCGTCATCTTGAATTAAGAGTGATCGATACGAATGAGATGAAGCAAAGTGCGCCGCTTAGTGCTTTCACACTGGATGTTACGCTTATGAGGAATCATGAGTATGACTCCAGGAACCATGATTTGTGATCCTGATATTATGACCTAACCAATTTATGAATTTCATGATTTGTAAATCATGGTGTGGGGATCAGATTTTTATCCGTGTATGCAGCATCGCAATCAATTATAACATGCTTAAGCACATTTTTTTCCGTCGCATGGGCTGATTGTTTCGAAATACGTATTATTGATAGTGTTTTGGTTACTTCGAGCATTGAGTAACATCCAGGTTATTGTAATAAATCTAAATCATTTCCAAATTACTATGGCACAAGGATTCAGTTTTTCTCGAGTTCATGGAGAATAGAAAAAGTTTCAAAGCTATTTTTCCTCTTCTATTTTAAATTCTCGATTCTGACAGGAATGGATTACCTGATTTGCTCTTGTCCACAGTTGATCAGCAGAAGTTTTCTCATTTTATTTTGTATGGGGAAATGCATCTAACTTCAAAAATCTTGTGAATGGAAGCTTCAATCGAAAAAATATTTGGTAGGCGTAATAGCCACCATCATCATGCACAACCGGTGCTAAATATGTTTTCGAAAATAATTCCCAAATTTAAGAAATAATTCGTTAGATGCTTTTCGCCATACAAATATTTTTCGCGTTACCTTTTAGCGATTTTTCATGCATAGACACTAGCGCATGTGCGTTACTATGTGGCGAGTAGCGAATCAGGGCATGCATGTAACCCATTGGGTCCTAAAATGTTTTAATGAATTCTTGCTTTTATTTAATAATACCAAAGAGCCTGTTTTGCAACTATTTTAGCAATTTTTCCAGCTTAAATAACGACTATCCAGCTTTTTAAATGCGCTAATGGCTGCCGTGAATGGCCTCGCTTTCTGGTAGGGATAAGTCGATTTGACGTTTGGCTTGGGTCGTTTTACATTGAACGGACCCAAGCCAAATGTCATATCGACTGATCCCTACCAGAAAGCGAGGTTGTTCGCGGCAGCCATTAGCGCTCGTAAAAAGCTGGATAACATATTAAAAAAGTGGTTTAAAAATGGTTCCAAATATGAACCTTGACACTTTTGATCATGTTTGACGTTCACTTTGTCGGCAAAAATTCCACAAAGGTTTTGGGGAAATCGCAGTAGCCAGCGCGCGCGAACGGATGTGTCGGAAATTGATCTGTCACGTTTTTTTCGTCTCCGCAAGTTTTCAGATTCAGCTGGTGTAGTTTTTGAAGAAAAAGTGTAGCGAAAAAAAAACGGTTTATTCTGCACGCGTTCTGCTGGGCTAAGCTTCGTTAAAGCCCAAGCAAGAGGTGGAGATGCATCGAAGCCGTACCTCAAATTTTCAGGAGGACAACTCTGGAGAGCCGGACAGCGGATCGTGCTGAGGGCTTGGTCGAATGGTACTCGCTGGTGGTAACCAATCGATCACGTTCTCAGCTTGAAGCGCTGTCTGATTCTCTAGATTTGTGCTCTTGAGGGTTTGAGTTTTGGCTTCGTTTCATCTTTACCAGAAAAATCGTTAACTTTTTGCGTCGACACGTCGCCAGACTTTTTTTCTCGTCTCGTTTTAGTTCGTACGCGTTCTAAGTGCAATCGAGCTCTAGTTTTCGCGTCGCCGGAGTGATATTTTGCTATTATGAAATGAGTATGCTGATTAAAGTAGCTACAGTAGCTCACGAGGGACGAATGTCCTTCGGGTTAAAGTCCCTCCCAAACAACAACAACAACAACAGCAGCTCAATCAAGGATGGATGATCAACTTGGTGAGCTCGTTTTATGCTTTTATTTTAAATTTACAATATATTATGAAACGCATTTCTTTCATGACAACAGTGGGAATGTTACTTGAATGAATTGATTTAACAAAATATGAACAGTTCGTCACTGTAAGTGTCGGCGTAGACACTTGTACATTAACATTGAAACCCCATACTTTTCCTTTTACCTGTTTTTTTTTTCAATACAAAAATAATCTTTGAATGGTTCGACGTTAAAAGTGTCGACTAACCGTATGTTGACGTTGTCGTCAGAGTACTGATAGGTGATTTTTTGAACTTAGGTTGCATGAATCGCATCACTTACCAAGGTGAATCCTGGAAATACATCCAAAATTTGAGTTTAAAAGAAGGGGTGTGACAACAATTCAAAAACCGTAAAAAATGTTTTTTGGACTTAAATCAACGAAAACCATTTAAAAATTCATCAAACATGTGTTTCTAGCCTAAACTTAAGCGTTTGGAACTAAAATTGGGACAGGGCTCTAGGGTCTAGGACCCTATTCTACAAAAACGTTCATAAGTTTAGTAACCATTTAGAAACGCTAAACAATCTTCCTTTATCATCGTAAATTTATTCGCGAATTCTTTCTGAAATTTGCAAAAACAATTTTTTTTTGGGAATTTGTTACGCAACTCTGGCAAATGAAACAGCTTCAATGAATTTCGACGATTAAGTTCGGTTTGGTGTTAACATTTTTTTTCCATAATTACTTTCTTTCAGATATGACGAATTTTGAATTTCCAGGAGATTTTCTCTACTGACTGGAGTCAGTCAGTCAAGATTTGAAGTACAGTCAACTATCCATAACTCGATATTGAAGGGACCATTGAGGTTGTAGTTATGAAGTCACTTTTTAGTCACTATTAGGTCACTTTTGTTGGTAATTTTGGTCACTAAAGTCACTATTATTTTGCTGTCTGACCGCTACCTGCCCTTTTTGCGAAAAGGAGGATCGATAACATAAATTGCTTATGTCAGTTAAGCCCTTATGAAGGAAAACGATATGTTTCCCTACTAAGGAGTTAATGAAAAGTGGAGAAGATTGCTGATATCACTTTATAAATGAATATAATTTTCTTCAATTAGGGTGCCTAAGCAAAAAAAAAAAAATAATTAAAAACCAAAAGCCTTAACAGAGATCTTTTGGCGTCAACAAAAAGATTTAAACCTTTACTATATGGGAAAAATATTAAAGAGTGATAAAATTATGTTTTGATCATAAAATCGCTTGAACCACTATTGTACACGTCTTTCAATAGTTGCCGTTCAGGAATGATACAAGGAGTTTTATACAAAATAGTTGATTTTTCCCTCGGAGCAGCAACTAAAATCATTCGAATGAAGCATAAAGATCATATCTGGAACATTTCTCGATTACTTTTTCAAATCGACGTAAGTAACTTTTATACGGTTTTGAGAAAATTCATTAGGAAAAATCAAAATCTATCTTCTAAAACTGTTTTAAAATGAATCACCTTTTTAACATTTTTTGCCGTGTACTTCGCTCAAATTTTGCATACACTCAGCTCACGTTCAAAAACTAGGTAGTTTCTATTATTTTCCACAAAAATAATTATAAGAAAATGATAAGCCGTTTCATTCAGTTACTTTCGTCATTTTTCTACCAGTGTAAAATCGGCTCAAGTAGTGTTTTGTTTTGATTCGTGGTTAAGTCACTTTGTCTCTCCATACAGCGGGGCGGCGAAAGTAGTGGTTAGGTTGCGAAAGTTGAAAATGTTGCTTTCGTCGTTTTGTAAATCCGGAAATTAAACGTTTTAAAAGTGAAAAGTTGAGTTGGTACAGAGCGGTACGTATAGATTTCCGCCTGCTTAACACGTAGGATCGATAAAGTAAGTTTGTATACTTTTTTGACTTGAGTCTGTATGAATAAGTTTTCGAGATTTCTTCATTTTTGTACATCTATTTAAAAAAAAACTGCTTCCGTCAGTGGATCTACTTCTGGAACACGATAGCAACTAGTGGTGCCAGAGATCATTTCTTTTGCGAAAACTTAATTGTTTATACGATTTATTGTTGAATTTAAAACTTAAATTTGGCAAATCGACTCAACTAGAGGCGATCTACCCACCAAAAATAGTGCATGCCGTTTTTATCAAAATATATAAGTTTTATTCCATAGTCCTATGTACTTATATTACATTACAAACTTTGAAACCGGCATCCTACCCTTTGATTTTGATAACTATTGGACCATATCCACCGGTCATTAAAAACAATCATCAACTTATAGGCACCACCACTTTTCAATTAGCTCATTGCACCTCACTAGGAGGCTCTATTGAGATGGAATAGCTCAATAGTCAGAATTTGAATAAAACTTATTTGCGAACAATCTTTTTAAATGATAAAGAGTCACTCTACGACCATCGATAGCTTCGTTGCAACGATTGAAATGCTACCTTATAACTGAATATTTGGTATTGGATTTGCTCCAAATAAATCGCACATGGTACAAAAACAAAAAAAAAACATCACCAATACTGCCCCAATACAGTTCGAGAGACCGGTAGGGGTATGACACACACAGACCGACTAGCGAATAACTATAATAATATCGTCATTTAGCGCTTGTTGGTTGGGTGCCTGAGTTTTTTGTCCGTCTGTCCGGTCCGGTCGGTTTCGAGTTCGAGAGCCAAGTGCGAGAAAGATTATATCCCTTTCTAATTTCGGACCAATAATGCGTCTGATGTAGAGAGATTCAGCACGGTAGAAGTTACCGCGAGGAGTGTTTCGAAAGTTTGTCATTATATTGGACGAAAGGAACTTCACGCTTTACCGCATGGCAGATGGTATCAGAAAGAGTGATTTTTCTCGAACGTGCATCAATACACATTGAGGAAATGGTCTTCGTCGCATTTTATTTTTGTTATTGATCACTACGTGGAGTGTGTTTTGTAGTGTGAATTATATAATCCTTGAACTATGTTGTGTTTATCAAATTTGTATAACAGTTAATACCATATAAAAAACATAGAATCCTTGTAGCATCTTCAGCCAATAGAAGTGAGTGTTTTTCGTTTAATTCCTTTGCGATAATAATAGTTTGGGCTCCATCAAGTGGTAGTAGTTCACCGGTGATGCAGTCAATGGATATGAATATTTGTGTAAGTCACGTTTGGTGAGCTGGTATCGTGTTGTCTGCGCAATGTGTGAACCAACGTAGTCATTCGGTGAAAAATATAGGGGATAGGTGTTGTTATTTGTTCGCGTACCCAACGGGACATAACACGTATACAAAATATGTATTATTTTTTAAGCTGGAGAAATCTTTCAGTTAATATTTGTGGAAGTGCTCATAAGAACACTAAGTCTTGTAGCAGACTTTGTCCCACGCCAGAAAGCAGAATGACGCTTGGCGGGGTGGCTGAGTGTTGTTCTGCTGAGAGATGTTATACACTGGAGCAAAAAAAACAATAATTTCTTAAGGAATAATTATGATTTGGCGTCACAACGATCATTGTTGAAATTTTTAAGTTTTACTTAAGATTTTGGTGAAGAATTTCAGTAATAAATTTCCTAAGTCAATCGATGAAATTCGGTGCTAAACACAATGATAATAACTTAATTCGAATTATCAATCGATAATATTGTTCGCCTTTTATTTCAGGCGTGCTCAAAAATTGGCATGTTTTGATAACATGTGATCTGTTTTCGATTAACTTGTAGCCAACATCGAAAGCGGAGTACACTGCCCACACTATTATGGGTCACCTTGTCACGATTATTAGTCACTCTGTTCCACACACATTTCAAATGGAAATGACCCATAATAGTGGGTGACCCATTATAGTGTAACCACTGTAGTTCTTCTAGCGATTGCTATGAAATTTATTTCAAGTAATTGTTGTTAAAGAATTCAAAGCTCTCACTTATGAAACTTATGATCCTATTTTCGAAATGTTTAAGCGTGCAATGAAACCATAATTTGGCTGGTTCATAAGTCTTGATTTATGGAAAACCTAAGTATTTTTGCCTCAGTGTATGTTAGACCCGTATTTTAACCTTTCGGTCGTCGCGCGAATTTTTGTAACGCGAGTAGTCGCGCGTTGTACTTTGTACAACACCCTTGGTTTTGCGAATATCCCAGGAGTCTGACCACTTAGAAAGATGACGTCTTCGGCAAAATTGTTTAGTAGCTTAAGGGCTATTATTATTATAGCCAAGAAATTCGGGGTATTGCCGCTAAACGGCGCTAGTGAGCATGAAACTTTTGTTTTTCAGATCTCATGATCCTGAGCACTTAGAAAGATGACGTCTTCGGCAAAGTTGTTTGGTAACTCAAGGACTATCATTGTTTGAGCTAGTTGATTCAAAATTTTGCCATTAGGCGGCGCTAGTGAGCATAAAACATTTGTTTCGCAAATATCTCAGGAGCCTGATCACTTAGAAAGATGGTGTCTTTGGCATAGTTGTTCAGTAGCTCAAATTCTTTCTTTGTTTAATCCTTAAAGTTCGAGATTTGGCAAAGTAATGATAGTCCCTGAGCTTCTGAACAACTTTGCCGGAGGTGCCTGTTTAAAAAGTTGAGATCCTGCTGTATCCGTAAAACAAAAATTTCATGCTCACTAGCGCCGCCTGGTGGAAAAATACCCTATTTCTTGTCTTAAATAATGATAGCCCTTGAGCTACTGAACTACTTTGTCGAAGACACTATCTTTCTAAGTGGTCAGGCTCCTGAGATATCTGCAAACAAAATGTTCATGCTCACTAGCGCCGTCTGTTGCCAAAATTTTGAATCAACTAGCTCGAAAAATGATAGTCCTTAACTTACTAAACAACTTTGCCGAAGACGACATCCTTCTAAAAAGTCAGGATCCTGAAATATCTGCAAAACAAAAGTAAAACTTCCATGCCCACTAGTGCCACCTAGCAGTCAAATTCTGAATTTAATGAGGTACCATCAGTTAGCGCTTCACCTACAGAACAAATGTAATAAAGACTCCAAGTTTCTATATTATCTGGATTTGAAGATATGACGATTTGAAACTATGGTTTCCTCGAAACGTACATAGTGCGTTCATTATTATGCGACTTCCATGTACATTTGTTGATTTTACCGTATTATAAAGGGCCATACTGTAAATAAAAACTGTCGAATATTGTTCTTAAGAAGATTCTTGGGGAATACATTTTGGTTTGGTGTCGCAAAATGATAGCATATAAATCACAACTGTTGTACAAAGTACAACAGCGCGACAGCCCGAAGGTTAAAAAAGGCCTTCTTGTATCGGTATGGGCGGTTCAAAAATTATTTTTTTATGCCCGTTCCTCCCCGGGGGACCTAATTAAGCTTCACTAGGTATAAGTTTTTGCAGGGGTTGGAAAAAATGAGAGTATTTCTCACTAATCGCTCTCTTTAATACTCATTATCCGCTGCACATCACGAGAGTCTGTTTGTCGTCTACTGTTACAGCTCTGATTATATCGGGAGGATAACAGTGCATGATAAAACCCATCTAAACAATCCCCAAACCTGGGGGCACTACTGTTATAGGATGCTCGGGAATTGTCTATCATGTCAGTGAACTAAAACTCGTATCCCTAAAGGTAAATAAGCGAGAAAATCGATTTGATCATTGCTCTCTCTTTGGGGCTCTCCTTCACGGCTGCTGTTTATCAAGCTTCTTACAACGTGCGAAATATGGACCGATACAGATGCGATGTTTTTCTTCGCTTGTTTTGATCGTGCCTGAAATCATTTGACAACGAATTCTGCAATGCCTGCTTTTTTGTTTCTCAACGGAAACTTTCAGTCTCTTCTCTATTGATTATGGAATCTTTAGATCAATAATGAAAGAGAATCATCGACTATAGCGCCATTTATGGAAATCGTATTTAGACCCGTTTTATTTTATATTTCTCGCATAACTTGTGATCTCGCCCTAACAGCCATTGGTAACCGAGTGTGTAGCTCCTTGATTCTCAGCAAATGAATGGCCCAGGATGAAAACTATCTCCACTGGGTGATAGGTGGGGAGATTTCTCCATCGTAGCCTAGTTGACTAACGTGTAAATCCATTCGTTTGTTCAGTAACAACAAGCTACAGACTCGGTTACCAATGGCTTTTAGGGCGAGATCACAGGTTATGCAAGATTTCCATACAAATTTAATAGGGCTGTCAGTTTACAGTACGGAGAAATGTGCCACTCAATTATTCCGCAAGTGAAAGTGACAATTCTTTCAAAAAGATATTCAGTTCTCCATCAAAATTAAATCAAGTTATTTGAATTCTTTCTTTATTATTTTATGCATATTTATAATAACTTAAAGTAAGTTGAATAAGATTTGGAGGCAAAATCGGCTCAGCACTCTACTGCTTGTTGTTTTTAGTTGCCGATATTTGTTGGAAATTATATGAAATATAGATTTTATGAAAGTCGAGTTAAAAACAATTAAAAGATCAGTCAGCCTCGGACTGCAAATCTCTTAATTAACGAAAGAATAGAATAAATAGAAAACCATAATTAAAGTTAGTTTTCATGGCATGGAGATTTCACTTTTGTATTTGGCAATCCTTTACCAACAATAGGGTCCTAAAGCCCTGTCCCAATTTTAGTGGCAAACGCTTAAGTATAGGTCAGTAACACATGTTTACTCAATTTTCTAATGTTTTCCGTTGGATTGAGTCCAAAAAACATTTTTTTATGTTTTTTTAGATTTTGTCACACCCCTTGGCTTAAACTCAAATTTTGGGTGTTGCTTTCTGTGTCCCTTTCGAAATGTCAGATAGGAACAACCCCAGTGTAAAAACTAAAACCCCTGTGGTGTTTTTGTCGACTAAGCGAACGTCAAACATGATCAAAAATGTCAAGGTTCATTTATGGACCCAATTTTTAAATTAAAGTTCAAACATGATATAGCCGTTATTTGAACGGGAAAAATTGCTAAAGTAGTTGCAGTAACATGCTCTTTCGTGTTATTGAATAAAAACAAGATTTCATTGAAAATTTTAGGACCCCATTCATGACCATAATCACTCATACTATATTCTGACCAGTAAATCAAATTGTCATTGGAACAAAACCATAACAAACAACAAAGCTAGCAAACGTTCGTTCCTACTTTTGCGGATACAATTGAAAGAAACATTGTCATGACAAACACAGAGGGTAACATTGTTGTAACCTTTTCAACTCGTGATTAATTAATCAGTTACTGCAAACTCAAAATCAAATTTGTTTTATGGTTGTTATTCGAAAATGTAGCAACGTTTACTAACAAGAAAAAAGTTCTCGGAAATTGCAACGCAAAGCCTAGAAAATAGCTACGCACGCGGTAAGCGATCTTTTCAAATTGTGATAAACTGTTGTTGCGGAATAGAATTGTCGTAACAAGAATAGGAAAGGATAATGTTTTTGTTGCAGCGTATTGGTTGACAATTGATTCACTGGTTCTGACATATTAGTGGCTTTTTGATTCCCGCGAAGAGTGTACCACTGTTGTTCGCATTCCTCTATTCACGCAGCTGTACGGTACCTATGTGGAAGAGAAAGAAACAAAAATATGACTGTATGTATGACCCATGTAGATGTTTTGGGGACTTTTAAAAATATTCCAAGTGACTGAATGAATGAAGGTGATACGGAAACGAAATTATTGCGTGGCATAAATTCGTCCCATGCGGTCGCATGTTTTGTTTGTAGTGACTGGCTACTAGGGTATCTAAGATCAACATTATACAACATTCGTTCTGTATTCCGACTGATAACTCGTTCCACCAAAAAAAAATGCATGGCCTTGATCGCAAGGTAGTAGACGTTTCGGCTAGCGAGTTAGAGCTATGTTGTCATGTATTAGAAGGACACATGATTTCTATTTTCGATCACGTTGTATTTCGAATCGGTGGCTATCTATAGTTAAAATGAGCAAAAAGCACACCACGCTAAACATAATTTCTATCTTCGGCTGCGGTTCTTTGCCGTGTCATGTGTTTTCAAACTGCGTCATTTGTAGGTACGGTCTTAGAGGAGACCAACACATTTCTTAAATCGTGTTAGGGGTGAGTCTTCTATGAGCAATGCCTTGGAAGCATATGTGGTATGAATGTTATGGAACATAATGACAAGGAACGGATGTTTAGTCTGAAAACAACGACGGTATGCGATTGTTGTAACCCTCTAAAAGTCAAGTCCAAAAAGGAAAGATGGTGTAGAAAGGTAATTTTTGTTACAGTAATTGCAATAAAGTTCCAAGTTAATGATGACTTCTTGAATGAAAGAATGATTGAATCCATGTTTAACTTTACATGAAAATAATTTAAACAATTAAAAAATAAAATAATTAATAACCTGGTCTAAGAGTTACTTCAGCAAACTTTCAGTTTCTGTCCTGCAAAAAATATCTATAATGTTTGTCTTTGAGGTCTGTCTATAAATTGTTTATATCTCTTTGTGCGAAACACTTTCAAAATTCAAATCGTTTCAACCAACAATATTTTAAAAAAATCATAAACAACCATCGATTCCTCCAAACTATTTCGTTTGTAAAGGATAAAAAAATTACCAAAGTTTCGATTAATACTGCATTATTTAATGTTCAATTTAACATTCAAGAGAAAGCAGAATTTTTGTAAATGTTAGTAATTAGATTCAAATGATCCTCTACATTGATTTATTATATTTTCCAATTTTTGACAATAAATATGCATAAAAAATCGATATTCATATTCAGATTCATCAAGATTTTTAGTGGTTCATCAAATCGAAATTGCAGTAAGTAATGGAGATAGTTAGAGGAAGTGTTAGAGTCCTTATTCTAATATCGCAGTCTACGCGCGAGTTGTTCTAGCAAAGGATTTGCCGAAATTGAACATCCCAACCAGAAGTACACGTTGGATCCAGTCGTCAATTATATCCATCTTCGCTAGCCTATGCACGTCTTCAGTGGGGTAGAACGGGTCCTCTTCAATAAGGTACCGCGGGGCAAGTGGGTAAATGGGGTAAGTGAAAATAATTGATATATTTTACTGAATATGTGAATTAACGTTTTGAATTCATGCGTAAACCTTTGAGGTCATTGAGAACATTACGATAGGTAAGAGATTTCTGAGATTTTTCAGCCATTATTGCATAATAGAGTGAAAAATTGTTAACCTGTCAACTGTTACTCCGTAACAAGTTGGCGGCGTACAATCTTATTTTAATATTTTCAGTGGAAAAAAGTTGCGGAAAATTATTTTCTGTACCACTTCTTAGTTGTCCTCTGTGACATTTTCAAACTGCAATAAAAAAGTTTTATAATTAATTCGACGTAGACCTAAAAATAACTAAATTTAAACACCGTCAATTTTCTTATCAGATGGGGCAAGTGAAAAGTTTATCATTAGAGATTGAATTTGTGTTTTCTCTTTAAGTAGCCATAAGTAAACATGGTTCGCAATTATCATAGAAAAACATAACGTGCTGATAATTCAAGAAAAACTATACTCAAGCGTTAAAAGCTATTAGAAATCATGGAAATTCTCTAAAAGATGTTGCCAAACATTACAATATCAATATGTCTACTTCGGGCAGCCAATTAAAAGGAAAACGTTGACTGAAAAGTTGCAAAATTAGAGAACACACGGAAATCTCGTGGAATGTCTATGTAAAGCTAGTTCAAAACATAAAAATGGGGTATAGGTCTATCCACATAAAAAAGACCCTAAATACGTTATTGAAGGATTCCGTTTGATTTCTCCCGAAGAGTTATCCGACGTCATATCCGACTTTCTCAAAAACAAATAACGAGCGGTGGAAATTCTACAGAGCAGAAATGCAATTGCTGTCCTACAATGTAAGAACTTACATTGGAAATGTTGCAGTTATAATGTTGTCGAATCATTTCAACTAACATAACTGAACAGAAGAAAATTGAAGTGAAAAGAATAACATTTTCTTTGTTTACATGTTACTTATGTTATTGTTCATTGGCAAGCCTTAACAAGTGTTAAAGCTAATAGAAATCGTAAATATAACTGTTTGTTTTTGAATTTATTGTTCAAAACGGTAAACTTTTCACTTGCCCCACTTTTGGGGCAAGTGAAAAGTAAGGAGACATTTTTCAAAAACTTTTTCTGTATTTTTTTCTTCAATTTTTCATAAAAATCAATTTCAGCATGCTGCTTATATATGGTGGGAATCAAGCTAAAAAATATACACAACCTCATTTTCAATTTAAAGTCTCTGGAATTGTAAGAATCTCAACTATGCGAATTCCATTACCCACTTGCCCCACGGTACCTTATAAGATTTTGCTTCACCTGAAGCCATACGTTATGGAAGGAAGAAACAACAAATTGTGAAGAAGCATTTTAGATTTCTTATCCAGCTGTGAGCGTCTCTTGATCAGTGGGTAAAGCATTCTGATCAGTTTGTCGCATTTACTCAATGTGTTCTTGATATGGAATGCGAAGGTCAGCCTACGATCAAAAGTTAGACCTAGATATGCCACGTTGTCGGACCATGGAAATTTCCGAGATTAGCAAGTTCTATTGTATGACGATAGCCCTGATACAACGATTTTCACCGGTTGCTCGGATGCAAGGGTGTACGTGTGGGACTCGACGTTGGATTTTTTCAACGCATCGACCGAGCTGTGGAAACTTTCTTCGCTCATGCAAAGTAGTTGTTCTCCCGATCTGATTACTTTCACGTGATACGACATCACTTCACGTAGCTGTTTGGTTGTTAGATTAACAACCGTTATCTATTTCGTCTTGGACGAAGTGTTCGCAGTGGTCATGACTGGAGTAAGTGTTGGCATCTCTTCGTTTTTCTCTTTGTTCTCGTCTACCTCTTTCTCCGATAGAAGGTCGTATTCGTTGCTCACGGTGATATTGATACAGTTAACTCTCCCTTACTCAGTATTCCGTATCTCGATATCGAGTTAGAGAACTATAGTACAAGTTGGTTTTCATGACTAACCATGTTAACACAATTTAAGCTCAAAACTAACTGCTGAATAAAACAACTCACCTATATCTACAGATATCGTCATGCAGAGCTTCATAAAGTTCTCAGTTTTATGGAATTAGAAGCGAAATTCTTCATCCAGCAGTAAATAATGGTTGCACATTCTAAAATATATACATAAAACTATATAATCATTTAACAGGTTATATTTACCAGCTTACCTTTAAAAACTTACAAGAATTCGTCGGAAATCCATAATCTGCTAGCAAAATATATTCAGTGGTCGCCATCGTGTCTCTAAATATAAACAGGATTTTTTAACAATAGAAAATCATATACCATGTATCTGATTTGTCAATGACTTAATGGGTAAACGATGTCCAATAAATTATATGTGAAATTCAAACGACTTCCATATGGTTATTATTTAAACCTCATTGGACCTTCATATAGTCTTTATTGGGTGTTAATGAAACCTATCATATATGAATTCTGATGCGTGTATATAATTTTCCAGATAAATATAATCGGATTAATTGGCTCAGTGTAGGTTAAAGTGAAAGATGTCCAAACATGGATCATAATGGCCGGCTTGTGTCCCAACTCACGATTTCAAAGACACTAATCTGGATAAATAATGGACGTACGAAGTCGATCTTCTTATTTCAATCTTTCTGCTTGTGCACAAAAATAAAAAAAGAATTTGCACTGTCGTTCGATGCTTGTTTCGCGAGATTTGTGCTTTTCAAATATTCATTGGTACATTATTGAATTTGGATTCCAAACTGTGTCATCTTAATAGTTTTGCAATGCACATGCACATGCATGTCATGAATCAAAAATCATAGCTCTACGATCGGGGCTACCCCGTTTGGCATAAAGTCGTTTGGCATAATGGTCATTTCGCATAATGGTCATTTGGCATAATGAACGTTTGGCATAAAAGACAAGAAATTACAAAATTTAAATAGTGCTACTTAAAAGATGATCTGCTGATCAAAAGAAGGTAAAATAGTAATGGTAACGCCAAAAACATAGCAACTCAGTTTTCAATGATTATGCCAAATGTCCATGATGCCAATTGACTATTATGCCAAACGACCGTTATGCCAAATTATTTTATGCCAAACGGCTTTATGCCGAATGACTTTATGCCAAATGGCGTTCCCCCCTACGATCCACATTTATAGAGTAATTTTTTTTTTCAATTTTTAGCCAATAGTTTTCAGAAAAGCTCTATGAAGAATCGAATCTAAAATTCGTTACCCCTGTTTACCAAACCTTATACTTCAATTAAGATTGACTATTATTCCATTATTTCCTTTCAGCACAACAATTATTCGCTATGGTGAGTGGACGCCCCCTCTTGTATCTGTCGCTGCCAAGTTTAGCCATCATTATCGGTTTGGTGTGGTTTCGCCGAAAGAAATTTATTGGCTTTGATTCGGGCGGTAAAACTCCAGCGGAGGAAAAAAGTGAAGGCGTTGAAACAGCTGATAAAACAGTCCACGCGGAAGATGAATGTCGTGCAATCGATTTTGAAACATACCGAATCTTTGCCTATAAATCCATCGCCGAACGACAAAGACGAGTCTAGCAAAAACCAATCATCGTCGTCGTCTTCGTCGTGTAGTGGAAAATCTGCCCCAATTGACATCGTATCCAATACAAGAAGCCCGCCCAAGTTTTCAGATCAACAGTTGGACGCCGAACTGCTCAAGTTGAAAATCGAAGAATCGGATATTAGAAATCTACGTTTGATTGAGGAACAGGACGACTTTTCTAGCTTTGAGTCGCCGGTCAATCTACCAGGGACAGTTGACCGTTTCCAAAATTTCAACAAGTTTGACAAATCGTTCGAACCCCAAATGGAGCCGGTTGTCGTAAAAGCAAGTATGACGGCTAAAATCTCTCCTAAAAATTCTTTTGCCACTGAGCTGAGTTCATCAACAGAGTCGCCGGAATCATGCAATGGTACCGTTGAAGATGCCCATACGCAGGACATGGTCAATAACAATTCCGCAAGGGAAGAAGCGGTAGAACATGAGACGGAAACTGTGCGAGCCACACACAATGAAGACACCGTTAATAATAACGCGATGAATGAAGAAAATGGTGAGGAACCTCATTCCCCGGTTGCAAGTCCTCCACTTAGCGTCTGTAGTATGCATTCAGGTGATTCCGGTAAGGGATCCAGCCCGCCACAATCGGAGTGTGCGCCAGTCACCAGCTACGATTTCCTCCTACCCGTGTACCTGGTGTCGAAGTTGCTTGGACGAAAAGCCGGCTTCGTTCAACTGATCAAGGCAAAAACTGGTGTTAATGTCTTGATTAAACGCAATCCCGAAACCCACAAGACAAAAATTTGCTCATTAGAGGGAACACAAGCCGAAATCGATAATGCTTTAGCTTTGATTCGCAGAAAGTTCCCGGAAAAAAGGTTCTCCGCATTGACATTGCAGCGGGTGCATGTAGGCCAAACAGAAAACGTTGTCCCCCTACCATTGATAGACACTACTTGTTTTAACGTAAGTTTATAACTATTTTGCATCAATTGCTTTTTTCATAACTGATATATGTACGTGTTTTGCGTTCATTGTAATACACCCTTACCTCTTCGTTTCTACATTAAAGCTGCAACTGGTTGAAGGAATCAACAACGATGTGACCGTGTGCTCGATAGTCAACGGAGGTCACGTTTTTCTACAGCAACCACTTCATCCTTCGTATCCATCTTTGAACACCATGCAGCAGTGCATGAATCAGAGCTACAATACGATTGAAGCGCCACAGCTACCTGAGATAACAGAAAACTCAATCTGTGTTGCTGTGGTTCAGGACAGCTGGTATCGTGTTCAGATCGTCTCACACAATGCGGAGGATCAATACTGTTTAGTTAAATATTTAGATTATGGAGGTTACGCCAGTGTACCAGTTACTAACCTAAGACAAATCAGAACGGACTTCATGGGAGTACCGTTCCAGTCCATCGAATGTGTGCTGTCTAATGTTAAACCAAACGGTATGTATGAACTGATGGCCATCAAATGAACAATAACGAAAATTAATGTTTCATGTTTGCCTTTAGGTGATTCTGGATGGACTCCTGAAGCATCGGAAGCTCTTTGCAGCTTAACTAAAGGTTTAATTCTCCAGGCTCAGGTGGCAGGTTACACCGCTGAAGGATTGCCCGAAGTCTACTTATTCGCATCATTAGCTAGAGATGTAAGTATCTGCCAAAGTTCTGTTTTTTCTCTCAAACATAACTTTCCAATGGTTGAGCAGTGAGTGGTCTTTTGATTCCGTTGCATGCTCCTGTGGGGTGAGTGACGGAATCGAAATAAATCGTGTTCGGTTCGAGTTGCGGAAGTGCGAAAAAAATCGCGTCATTACAAAAAAAAGCATTTTAGGCAAGTTCTATCTTGTGATCTACATGAGATAAAAAGATAGTCTTCTGCAAAGTTATTCAGAAGGTCAAGGACAACCGAAAATCGAACAGTTTGGTTCTAAATTTTGCCAATAAGTGGTACTAGTGAGCATGTGAAATTAAGCGTGCTAAACTAGTTGTCTCTTGCAATCCACAAGAGATAGGAGCTCGAATCTTCGGGAAAGTTGTTCAGAGTGTCATGGACATGGAAAGCAGACATTTTAATAAAAAAAAAATCAGGTTGGTGCCACTAGTAAGCAAATACAATTAAGGATTTCAAGCGAGTTATATCTTCTGATCCAGATAAGATAGAAAATTGGAGTCCTTCCCCATGGTTATGCGACCTTGCCGCGATGGGAGGGCACAATCCATTAGCCCGTTAGATGGAAACCAAAGGCGTAACCTGTAGTGGTGGTATCACATTTTGGCATTTTGTTTAAAGCCGCGTCATAATTTATATGGCATAGACGCACTAATATCTCGGATGTGATCCAACGGACGTTCTGCGTCTTTGATAGCATTGATGCCCATTTCAAATAATTAATCTATTCGAAGTGGACATTAATTCTATTCGCGATGTTCAGTTTACCTTTTGCTTATCAGAATGATCCGTAGCCACTCTTATTATTAGCTAGCTAGATACATTGTTATCATGTACGACGTAGGGAATATAACTCTGAGGAAAATGACTAGTAGATTCACTGAGTAGAAATAAGTGGCGGCAATCTTATTTTAATATGGTTTTTACATTACCATGGTAATGTATAAACATCTAATTCCAGCTTCATTTTCGCAAAATTTACAAGTAGAAAGTACGCGTTGTGAAGCATTGCATTTGCCACCGAAAAGTGAATCTTGTAGGAAACTGTAATAGAAGCCTAAGGTAACTTTACTCTTAAGTATTCACTATGTGGGGACTGACACCGGAAAAACTATAACACGAGTAATTATAACAATAAAAACTTATTTTATTTACTCCAATCGAATACAACGTGTATTTTTACTTCGCGTTTACGATAACAACAACAACGTCTCAGCGTTTAGGGTGGCTCTTCCATTTGTCGTCAAACTAGGGTGCATCTATTCGATACCCACAGGTACCCCCCCAGTTACGCCAAGAAACGTACACGATGTCCAGATGGCGTAACTTTACTGCCAGAATCTTCTGCAGGATAACTGGAAATGTTCTCTTCACATATGTAGGCTGGTTTCAACCGATCAATCGTTATTTTCTGCTGTTTCCCGGCGATAAGGACATCGAAATACTTCTCGAATCGCTTGACAACCTTGTAGGGACCCTCGTAAGGTCGTTGTAATGAACGTTTAACTGCATCGATACGAACAAATACTTGGTCACATTTTTGTAGATCGCTATGGATGAATACCTTCGACTTCGCATGATGGTTGATTTTGGGCGCCCGCAGTTTGGAAAACGTATCGTGCATAGTTTTCGCAAATTCTGATCGATCGACAGAGTCCACAGGTGGTTCGAAGAATTCTCCTGGGACGCGCAAGGCTTGTCCGTACAACAAATCGGCTGAGGAACATTTGAGCTCATTTCGGAACGCAGTTCTCAATCCAAGAAGCACTATCGGCAGTTCGTCACTCCAGTGAATTGCATTCTTGCACATGAGTGCTGATTTTAGCGTGCGATGAAACCGTTCTACCATTCCATTGGATTGTGGATGATAGGCCGTGGTTCTGATGTGATGTGCTCCCAGTATGAAGGTCAACTCCCGAAACAGTTCCGATTCGAACTGGCGACCTTGATCCGTCGTAATAGTTTCCGGGGTTCCGAAACGAGAAATCCAATTATGTGTCAAAGCTTTAGCAACTGTGGGCGCTGTCATATCCGGCAATGGGACGGCCTCAGGCCATCGCGTGAAACGGTCGAGAATTGTTAGAAGATAACGATTTTCATTCGACGGTGGTAATGGTCCCACGAGATCAACGTGGATGTGACGGAACCGGCATTTCGGCGGGTCGAATGATCGATTAACTTTCGATAATTGGCATTCCTCGCATTCTTTTACGACCTGATTGATGTCTTTATTCATCGATGACCAGACGAATCTTTCCGACACGAGACGCCTTGTTGCTCGCGCTCCAACGTTTGCCATGCCATGCAGGTGACGAATTATCGCTGCACGGTGTTTCGCTGGAATAAAAGGACGAACTTTGTTTTTTACTGAGACATCACAATATACAGGTCGAGATAGGTTTGGAATGCGTATGGGTTCTATTCTTAGACTTGAAGATTGCTGAAGAAGTTTTAACTCATCATCGTGAACTTGGTCGTCAGCAATAGATGAAAAGTTAATCAAGCTGACTGCTTCTATGCGAGACAAGGCATCGGCAACCGTGTTATCCATACCGCTTACATGGCGTATGTCGGTGGTGAATAAGGAAATATATCGTAGGTATCTTTCCTCGTGAGGTAATCTACTTGTAGAGTTAATCCCCATTGCAGTGGTAAGCGGCTTGTGGTCAGTGAAAATGGTGAAATTTCTTCCTTCCAAAAAATAACGGAAATATTTAACTGCCATCTTCATAGCCGTTAGCTCTCGCCCAAAAGTTGAATATTTTCGTTGGGATTCCGAAAATTTTTCGGAATAGAATCCAAGCGGTTGCCATGAAGTTCCAGAGAATTGTTGTAAAACGGCTCCAGCTGCAGTATTGGAAGCATCGATCATCAGGGCTAACGGTTTGTTAGAATCTGGATAGTGTAGCAAAACTGAATCTACCAAAGATTTCTTACAACGCTCAAATGCAAGTACACCGGATTCGCTCCACTGTAGCTTCCTTGTATCGTTTTTCCTATTGTCAGGAATCATCTTTCGAAGCTCTAACTGTGGATCGACTGCCTTTGATATGAAACGTTTATATACGTTTATCAGGGCGAGGAAACGACGCAGTTCTTTCACAGTAGTCGGTAATTTGTAATTTGATACTGCTTGAACTTTTGATGGAAGTGGACTAATTCCATGTTCGCTCACCAAATACCCCAGAAACTCAACTTCAGACTGAGCAAATCGGCTTTTGGCAACGTTAATAACCAAACCATACTTTTGCAGGCGCTCGAAGACGATTCTTACATGCTGCTCGTGTTCTTTTGCGTTTGATGAAGCAATACAGACATCGTCGATAAACACGACCACAAAATCCAAGTCGCCTAGCACTTTGTTCATGAATCTCTGAAACGTCTGACTAGCATTGCAAAGCCCGAATTGCATGCGTGTAAATTCAAAAAGTCCAAAGGGAGTGACAACCGCAGTTTTGGGAATATCTTCTTCCACGACTGGTATTTGGTGATATGCCCTTTCTAAGTCGATAACGGTAAAAACTTTCTTACCTTGAAGCGAATGAAGCAAATCGTGCACATGCGGTACAGGATAGCGGTCTGGCGTGGTAACCCTGTTCAATTGCCGATAGTCACCGACAAATCTCCATTGTCCATTTTTCTTCGGGACACAGTGTAGAGGACTTGCCCAACAGCTCTTCGACGGTCGACAGATGCCCAACTCCATCATCAGATTAAACTCTTCTTTTGCAGCTTTCATCTTATCGGGATGCATACGACGGACTTTGGATGCTAGTGGAGGCCCTTTCGTTACGATGTGATGTGAAACGTCGTGTTGAATTTCGTTCCGCATTGTTGCTGGCTGTGTGATAAGGCGGTATTCAGCAAGCAGCCCATGGAAAGGATGACTTCCGTTAATCGTAGTAATGCTGTGGATAGTGGCCATCGTCACACTGCCAACCGATCGCAGTTTTGTCGTAGAATCGATTAAAGCCTTATTACGCATGTCAACCAATAATCCCTGGGCTTGGGATTATATTTTCCAGGGAGCGATGAATTTTGATAATTGATCGCTGTTGTTAGTAGTTTTGATTAGATGTTGGGTAAATTTCAAAGCAATGGCAACCTTTTTATTACAAAATTTAGATTTTATCTTCTGACCTAAAGATTCTGGTTAAACTACTGTACTATGCAGTTGGGCTGCACTACGCTATCACTCATCAAAATTACTTTCACTTCGGGAAAATATAATTTCAAACTGGCGAGAAGATTACAGACTGAGGGTGGGTTAGGAGCACAATCAGACCCTTGAATGTGCAATGTGGGGTAGTAATTGGGAATGCCATTGACGGTTTGTAATCTTCTACGAGGTTTTCGAAAACCAACAGGGCGCGTGCACCGGGTTGCGGATAGGAGCAAAGGGAGATCAATAGCATCTACCTAAAATAATAGAGCAAAAAGCCGTTCCATGATTAGGTAATGTTAAGCGATCTTCTATGGTGTTCTAGTACTATAAAATTCTTCACTCACTGGGAATTCTGGCCTTGATAATATCAATAGTGATAAAAACATAAAATAATACCTAATACTTAATAAGTACAATGTAGCTTTAATGTAGTAATAAATGAAATAAAATCAATTTTCTATACTTGACAAGGTTTTGAAGACAATCAATGAGTGAAAGAACTACCTATTAGAAAAGCCACATCAGCTAAGTCTATACATATACAAATGTTGGTCATAGGGTCATGGCGAGCATTCGATATGTATGTCTATGACTGATTCTGATCTAATAGGGGCACTAGAAGACCACGCGGACAATTTCGAAACAAATTATTTTTATACATCGGTCTTACGTTCCGAAAGGCTCAGCTATGCTGCAAAGTAATTTTATAAGTTATTCATTACTGCTGTTTAATTGTTTATAATTCTAACAAAACTACATAATTAACTCATTACTAATCACTGTTCCTATATTCTCTTTTTCTCTCCTTCTTATCTGTTGCATGATTATGATCATCACTAATATAATGCATGAGCATGCACAATAAGAATAATTTCAGGATTGAAAGCAGTACATGGATACCTGGATAGAATAGCTTCGAAAAGGGCGCTCAAAATATAATATTTCTGATCAGGGAAGTATTATTATCAAGGGTATGTAAAATTTTTCCATTATTAACACTTAGATCACACAAACAAATGAACTAATAATATCAATTATTTTTAAAATATTTTTATGTAAATCAGCATCGTCAATCAGTGTAAAAACAGATAAAGTTTGTAAAGTTATCACCATCGATTAAATTACGCTCTGTATAGTAATGTTCATTCAGTATCAAAATCTCCTAAAGCGTCGCATTGTGCCATCAGCAGCCCTTAGCATCACTCTCATATTGTTGTTATTTTGTTGTTTATAAAATTTCTAGAAAGCGATCAGCATATTCTTTCTTACTTGTACAATGGCCGATCTATTTGGAATTTTAATAAGTCAAATCAAACTTCAAAACTCAAATTAAATTGCTTTCAGCACATTTACATTTTGCAGCATTAATCGCATTACTGTGTCAAGTCTTCTCCATTCCCTATACCCTACCCCAACCCTTCTTATCCTTTCCGATGGTGTTCAAGTGGTCCGCATAGACTATTACGGCCATTACCTATCCCTTACCCCGGCTTTGGACTGACTTGCGCTCTCATTGCCCCACCAAACGCTGCAAAATGAAAATGAAAATGAAAATGAAATTACGCATGTCAACCAATAATCCAAAATGCGCCAGGAAGTCAGCACCAATAAGAGCGTGGCTTACGTCTGCCACCAAAAAGTTCCACGTCAATTTCCTCCTGAGTCCAAGATCTGTTGAGAAAAACTTGGTCGAATACGTTCTGATCGATGTCCCATTTGCGGCGTGCAGCAAAAATGGAATTGGTTCGCTGAGTCTATCACTTTTCGTAGCAGGTATGATCGAAACGTCAGATCCGGTGTCGACAAGGAATCGCAAACCACTAGTTTTCTGGCTGGAAAACGATTCGCCCACCTCCGCCGATTCAGGTGAGCGTTGATCTAGTTTTTTGTCGTTTCGAACAGACATGGCTTACGGCAGTGCTCAGCTTGTTGTCCATATTTCCGATGGTACCAGCACAGCTCCGCACTTGTACCGCTGTTTCTGGTTCGGGAACGTGACGATGACCGGCTCATTCGACGGCCAACAGGAGCCTGCTTCATACGACGAACCTCTGTGCTGAGAGCTTCCAACTGTGCTTTGAGATCGTCCATCTGATCGAAAACCGTATCCGGAACTGCACTCGGTGAAGGATTCGATGTCACCACAGCGACTCGTGGAGTCTCAGTCAGTTTATCTGCCATTTCAGCCAGCTTGGGCAATGTTCCGTCGCTGATAGTCAATACTGGTCGAATGTGATGAGGCATACGCTGGAGAAACAACATCTTTAAGAGATCATCGTTGACGTTCAAACCTGCTGCCAATTCTTGCATTTTAGCAAGCAGGTGAGTCGGCCGCATGTCGCCGAGATCCGATGATCCAAGGAGACGTTCCAAGCGTACTTGCGGTGAAAGCGCAAAGCGGGAAACCAGGCGATCCTTAATATTTTTGTATTTGTCGGCCTGTGGTGGGTTCGATACCAGATCGGCTACATGGCAAATAACCGACTGATCAAGCTTCGCTACAATGTGGTAAAATTTGGTGTCATCTTTTGTTATGTTCCCCAGGATAAACTGTGCTTCAGCCTGGGCGAACCACATTTCCGGATCAGTTTTCCAAAATTCCGGAAGTTTCACCGAAACTGCAGCGGTAGCTCCTTGTTGATTCACGGCGACTGCTTGTTGATGGTTCACGTTCTGTGCTTCGTTTTCCAAATTCATCGTGTCGATTTGAGGTTATGGTGGAGTGGCACCAGAAGAAGCGATTTTTCTCGCGATACACGAGCGAACCGAAAGTACTTCGAACCGAATATCACGTCGGGGTCACCAATGTGGGGACTGACACCGGAAAAATCATAACACGAGTAATTATAACAATAAAAACTTATTTTATTTACTCCAATCGAATACAACGTGTATTTTCACTTCGCGTTTACGATAACAACAACAACGTCTCAGCGTTTAGGGTGGCTCTTCCATTTGTCGTCAAACTAGGGTGCATCTATTCGATACCCACAACTATAATAATGACTATTGAAAGTAAGACGCTTAGATCGATCTTTAGGGTACACTTGCTAGTTTTGAGAAATTGTTGAACAGACAAGGAAAGTGACTTTTTCTTTAAGGATATATGAACGTAATGATCAATAAATACTTTTAACAACAAAAAACGAAATTAACTAGAACTAGGGAAAGTGTACCAGTTATGGCTGTAGTGGTTCCCTATTTGGCGATATGTGTTTTCTCGAAAACTTTCACATTTTAAATCAAGATCAAGATTCATTTGATATCAAACTACTAGAACACATAGAATGATTAAAAAATTGAAAATAATCAAAATATTACGTATGGCGAAATAGGGAAGTATTATGTCCATGACTGGTACACCTACCCTACTACTAAACAGCCAATTTTGTTAAGACTTGACGACAAATGACATTTAAGATTCTAATCTTACGTAAAAGGCAGGAGTAATCAGAATAGCACTTGAATGACAAATTATTCAAAACCATTTCGACTAGACAATATTAGGGGTCGTCCATTAATTAGGTAAGGGTTTATGGGGGGAGGGGGGTTTGAGATTTCTTACGCGCCACACAAATTATTTTTAATTTTCATACAAAAAATCTTACTATGGGGGGAGGGGGGTCTAAAAACCGCCAAAATTGCCTTACGTAATTAATGGATCGCCCCTTAGTAATGACACTACTACACCTGGGAGGGAGGCACCGATACTACACACTAAATATGACACAAAGTTAACTGCAAGAAAACTCCCACTTGCCAACGACAATCAAGGCAGGCTTAGTGAAAATCGCTAGTTTTCAGTTGTTGTGTACCTTCGATCTTTCTGGACAAACTTTGAAAAAGTGCCACAGTTTTCTATGCGTTTAATTTTCAGTTTTAATGAAAACAATAAAAAGAGCCTCATTCCAATACGTTATATTCAATTAGAATAAACGATGCTCTCGTGACGTTACTTTAGAATGTGCATGAATTGATTCTTATTCGATTTTTGCTACTTTTGATGAAATGCAAAAATATGCTTTGGCTAATTACGCGCTTTTTTAATGTTTGTCCATTGTTTAAGACCCGGGCTCACAGTGACAGTTCGTGACAGCAAAATCTCGGCTCACTGTGACGTAGAGAAATTTTGTATTGGTTTCTCCCTCCCAGTACTACACTACTATTTCAAACAAATTCTGATGGAGCTGCTGATTTGAACAATGCTTCGTTTTCTCAGAAGCAAGGGAATATGGGTATTTTTCAAAAACTACCACGTCACAATACTAATAAAAACAGTGTTCATGTGGGCACAATAGCCTAGTCCGTCTGAGTATTGGTCCTGGTAGAGGGGAAACATGGCAAAAGCCAGACCGAGGGTTCAGCCTTGACAAGTTAAGCCGTCAGGCAGCTCCAATTGGAGTCTTGTATATCTAATTATTTAAACTCGAATCACTAGGAAATGAAGTGAATCAGCACTGAATCACGGGAATATGTAGTGAATCATATTTGAAACTATTGAATATGATGTCATACCTGAGATTCTACCCCATTACACCGAATGCCACTACCCCGAATGACATCACCTCGAAGGCCCTCATCCCGAATTCAATATCCCCGAACGACTCATTACCCCGAATCACAATATCACGGGGCAATGTCATTCAAGGTATTTGTACATTCGGGAAAATAGCATTTGGGGCAATGGAATTCGGGGTGATGGCATTCAGGGTAATGGGGTAGAATCGAAGTATGACAGTGAATATGAATATAGCGAATTAGTCTCGATTATGAAGAGATTTCAAAAAGAAGAATTTTAAACATGAAGAGATTAACTTAATTGCTTGAAAATGAAATAAATCAAATCACATGAAAATGAAGTAAATCATTCCTGAATTCCTTAAATATGAAGCAAATCAGACCCGAATGACTAAAATATAAATTGAACTTTAAACACTTGAATACATGTCATTCGGTACCATTATACATTTTTCACATTTCAACTTTTTTCCTACAAAAACAAATGATTTATCTTGCGTCTAGCGCAGAAAGTTATGAAAAATATCAAACGACTGATTTTTAACGGAATTTAACATGTTGAAATGCTGTTAAATGAGCGGTGAATGGCGTCCTTACGGTATAAAGTAAATCAGACCTGAATCTCTAGAAAATGCAGTCAATCGTACCTGAAAAGCATGAATATAAAGTGAATTGGACATGATTCATTTGAAAATGAAGTGAATCAGTCCTAAACTGATTGAACATGAAGTGCATCACTTGAATATCAAGTGAATCAGATCTGAACGGAATATGAATATGCAGTGAATCCGACATGAATCACTGAAATATGAAGTGAATCAATAGTAAATCCCTTGAATATGAAGTGAATCAATCATGAATCATTTGAATATGAAGTGAATCAGGTATGAATCACTTGAACATAAAGTGAATCAAACTTGAAACACTTTAAAATGAAGTGAAACAGTCATGAACCACTTGAAATCAATTGACATTAAGTGGATCAAACCTGAAACAGTTGAATATGAAGTGCATCAGGTACGTATCATTTCAATACGGAACGAATTGAATCACTTGAAAATGCATCATTTGAATATTAAGTGAATCAATCCTAAATCACTTGAAAATGAAGTGAATCTGGCGTAAATCACTTGGATATGAAGCGAATCTAACCTGAATCACTTTAATATGAAGTGAATCACTCATGACTCACTTGAACATGGAGTGAATCTGACATGATTTATTTAATATGGCAAAAATCAAACCTGAATTACTAGATTCTAAAATGAATCAAACCTGAAACACATAAATATAAAGAGGATTAGACACTAATCACCAGGTTATGGAGTGAATCAACATGGTCGGATCACTTGAATATAAAGACAATCAATCCTGCATCACTGGGATATAAAGAGTTTCTGACTTGAATAATTTGAATATGATGTGCGTCAGGCATGAAACACATGAAGTAAAGCATACCTGAATCCTTAAAATATGCATCAGATTTGAAACACTTGAATATGCAATGGATCAGACCTGAATCACTTGAATATGATATGATTCTGATCTTAATCACTTTCACTTCCAAATGCCAAAAGCTATCTGAACAACATTATGGACATTCTATCTTATTAAATCATGAGATTTAATAACAGTCAATCCTCCATAACTTCATGTACCATATCTCGACAAAGTGTTGAAGAACTAGAGTAAAAGTTGGTTTTCTTTGCAACCTCGGAACTCAGTAACGTCAGTGACGTCCGGATTTCTTTGGCTGTTTGAACCGCTTTGTCGAAGACTCGAACTTGCTTTTTTATTAGGAACAGAATACACAACTAGCTTAAAATTCTCCATTCAACATGTTAACTACCGCCATTTATTGAATTACGAGCTAACCTGTTTGCCTTTCGGATTACCTTCTAAAGACTTTTTCAAAATTTTGAACATTCTTTCTTATATAAAAATATGAGATAGAACTTGTATGAAATTAAAAATATAGAAATCAATATGTTGTTCGGATGCCCTCTACTTTCTGAACAACTTTGCCGAAGACTCGAGCTTTCAAATTCATTCGGTTCCCAAGATAGAATTTGTTTGATTAAATATGCAGTTTCCAAGATGAAAATATACTTCGTACGATGTCTATGTTATCGCTTGACATTTGATGTCCATCCTGGAAAACATGTTCGGCCACTTTTGCTTTAAAGTCATACGCTAATCCCTTTTCTAATTCCTTGCCCGCTTTTTTAACCTCATCAATATGTTCTTTGAATCTAATTTCTAGAGTTCGTTTTGTTTGTCCTATATAGATTTTATTACAATGGGGCATGAAATTTTATATACTCCTGCTCTATTTAGTTTATTAATTTTATCCTTTGTTGATCCTAATCTAGATTTTAGCTGACAACTCCTTCTGCTGAAAATTAAATCTACTCCATATTCTCGAAATTTCTTAGCCAAAGGCTTTGTAATCTTGCTATCAAAATTCACCGCTACTCTTTTTAAATTCTCTTTTTCGGCAGTAAGTGTTGTCATACTTTTTCTATATTTTTCCCTTGCTCTCTTATCTATTTCTGCTTGTATTATACTATTCCTATATCCGTTGAGCCTAGCCGTCTCAAAGATATAATCCAGTTCTTTCGATTTTCCCGTTTCACTTAACTCTTGCATTCTATGTATCATATGATGAAAAGCCGCTTTGAACTATGTTTTTTTTCCAATTTGACTCATTATGTAGGTTAAATAGCAATTCTTCCTAAGGGTTTATGGCTTCTTTAACTGGCACACTAGGAAATAATGCTTTAACATCAAAAGAAACCATAATTTCATCATATTGAATGTACCCATAAGTCTGAAGTTAGCTTGCAAACTCCTGAATATTGTTAACCGAACGGCTTTCAAAAGGTTTGGGCATGGATTGGAATTCCTTAACCAGCCACTTTGCAAGTTTTTGTGTAGGAAACCCTTCTGCTGATATAATTTCTCTCATTTCATTGCAAGGTTTGTGAATTTTTGGCAAGCCTTTGATTCTTGGTAGAACTGGATTATAAACTTTGAGGTGGCTAGTGTTATCTCCAAGAAGCGCCTTACATTCTTTTAATGTTTTTTCTACATGTCTCACCATTGTGGGAAGTGGATCGACTCTTAAAAGCCTATTTCGTCCATTTGATTATCATAATCATGTTTATCCAAAATAATAACTGCATTGCCCTTATCCGATGTTACATAGTAAACTGACTTCTCTTGAAGTTCTCTCAAAATTTTTTCCTCAGCACTATTTTGACCTTTTAAGTGAAATTTGTTTTCTTTTAATGATTCTTCAGTTTCATGTCTAGCTGATTCTTGCAACTGTATTGGAATTGTGTGTGTAAAGGCGGTTTCAGCATCGATTATTGTCTGTTTAATAATCTGGTTTTGTGGCAACCGCATATGCTAATCCCTTATTGAGAAGTGTCAATTGTTCTTCTGAGAACTGCTGCGTCGAACGATAGACCACGAAACCTTCAATGGAAGGGACTTTCCGCAATGCTGTTACCACTTTGTTATTCTGCTTATTCTTTAAAATTGCTAGTTTTTTTCATGTGAATATCTTTCTTTCTACGTGCTTCGTACTCCTCTGCTTGATCACCTTGGTAAGGAAAAGTGGGAATCCCCAAGGGTATTGTTTGGCTAATTTCAAATGCAAATTATAGCACTTCGATGTAAGTGAGTTCAGTTTTGAGTGCAACTTCTTGATACCGGGTCATAAATATTCTGATTCCATTTTCTTAATAATGTTCTGGGGGACCTGACCTGACCTAACCTTAATTTTATGACTCGTTGGTGTGAGATTAAGCTTACGACACTCACTTAAAAATGCTATGTCATTTTTTAACCCTGCGATCGACTTCTTTAGCTTGATAAAAGTATTTGAACCGGAGAGCGTGGAAGCCATTATAACTCTTATAATGTTTTCGAATCCTCTAAGCAGAATCTCAATAGAGAAACTTAAAAGTAGATTGTCTAGTTTTAGATGAAGATATGCTATCTTGGAAACTAGACGTCGCTGAAAGTTTAGAAATTTACAAACAAAAGCCTTCAAGGAAACGGACAGTCAAGGCTGTTTAAGTTTGTACCTAAGAAATATAAACGTTAGTTATTACGTTATAGTTATTATCGGTGTCTGCATATTTCAATATACAGTCAACAACGCCGACGCTCAGTAGGACCTGAGAGAGAGTAGACAGCAGGCTTAGATTGCGAACCTCCAAAGTCAACGGAACCTGTCACCAACTGTCACTGGAAAACCGGCACATTCGAAGGGTAAAGCGTGAAAAACCGTCAAAATTCAAGTAAACGTAATCAAAATTTCTAGGTGGTTTTCGATGATTTCACGTTTTAAAAAGTTGAATACCTAAATATAGCTGTGGTGTTGGTAAACTGATTTGATGTTTTTATATTCACATCCTTTTTCACAGTGAACAAGAAAAAGCGAATATGATTTTGATTAAAATAAGTTCATCTGACCGTTGTGCATACCCCAAGAATAAAATAAAAAGGTCAAGAAGGCAAGAAAACATGCCAACTGTCAGTGAGCTGTCTCCTGTCTCTCAGAGTAGGACCTGTCATCGTTGATTTATTTTTTTTGTGTGAATGTTTTTTGACAAAACATGCACGAGTCTGGTAGAACGTGCATTCAGTTTTTAAATTACTTTTTCTACACTGATTCTCATCCACCTACTGACATTCAGTGGCAGCGAATTCAATTTACTTTGTGAAAAAAATGCCCCACAAAACCATCCGCAAATTGCAAGTCGTATTTTTTTCGTGAAATACAATCATGATACATCAACTGGAGGCAACACATTGCCATTTTCTTACACCAGTAATATACAATTCTTCTGTTATTTTTTACATTCAATTTTCAGTTTCAGTGCTTCTAGGTGGAATTGAATTTCGAAATGACACCAATAGTGGGTGAAACTGTGGGCTTCATAGCCGTGCGGTTAGCGGCGTCAGTCGTTTAGGCGTATTGTGCTACGGAGTGTGGGTTCGATTCCCGCCCCAGTCGGAGAAAACTTTTCGTCACACGAAAAATTATTCACTGGTCCACTGGTCGTTCCGTGTGTCCGTTGTCTAATGTTAGTTATGTTCAGTCTGTGCAGCCTATGGCTGAAGACGGTGTAAATTGTCTTTTCTAATTAGCAAATGTATTAGAGCTAAGGCAACTAGTCCAAGCATTGCTAGGCATATTTGAATGATTTCCTAATAATTTTTCTATTTCCAAAAGGGGTGCTCATCTTGCCAAACCAAATAAAGCACTGTAACACAAATTTTATTTTTTTTTCTCTATATACTAAAAGACTCTCCAAAAGGTTTGACATGTTGGCTGAGAATAAGAAATTTGGTCAAAATATTGTTAGACGACAAAATTCTTATTGTGTGCTGGTTATTTGTTATAAGAAAATTCAATATTTTCACAAATTATGATAATTTACTCATATTTTTAAATTCTTATTATTTCTAATAATTTTTATCAATTATGGCAGTTGGATGAACTTCAATTCAATAGTGTATGACGTTATTTTAATAAAATTCATTCAAATAGTCTCAAAATTGAGGGGTGTTCATCTTGCCCGGGTGGCCATCTTGCCCCGTATTATTCCTTTTCTATTTTTCACCACGACATGACAGGTATACCCCTGTTGAAACATTCCTTTGTAGATTAATTGTATAGGTACACGCAAAAAAATTGTGCGGTAAAAACTACCATTTTAGGGGATTAACTTAAGCGCTCGCACCGGCAATTTTCAGCAGACCAGAAATGCGCTTAGTTTTACCATGTCTGTAGTCGAAATCAGATTGTTGTAAATTATTTCTGTCAAATGTACTAGTAATGTGGTGGGATGTACCGTGAACATAGTAAATTGGTCCGAAATTCCATGGTAGTTTCAAGGATGGGCATAGTCAGCTACAATAGTAATTTTAACCACAGATTTTTTTCCGTGTACTTATCTGGTGTTAGTATTGAAGGTAAAGAGATGCGGCGATTTCTTCAATGGATACGAGTAACTGACACTGAAGAAGACTGCAAGAGGTAGTCGAAATACGCGTATCTATCAAAGATAAGCATTTAGGGCGGAATTAAAAGGTACAAGGTACTAGAATCTACTTTTAAGTTTCCCCCAAGTTTGAGATTCTGCTCAGAGGATTCGAATACATTAAAAAGAGCAATAAATAGTGTTTATTTAGTATTAATGCAATGTGATTCTTGAAAATGTTTTTCTTGCTTTTCCTTTCTTCCACAGAATGTAATATTTATTAACAAAGAGCTGGCTGCCCGCCAGCTGGCAGTGTGGGAGGAATAAACAGACGCACTGTGTTCTTCGGAAGAAACCTCAATGGCTGATTTATGGATAAGTAGTAAACAATGAATAAATCGTTAAACATAACTAAAACCTTGCTGAAAAGTTTTCGCAATGGAAATAATGAGTTTGTGAACTTGAAGTTATTATACAAAACAGAACAACTACACAACCTTTTAGATGCTTATGATAATAGTTGCGTATGATTATAGCGCTAGCAGCTAGTGGAAAATGTAGAGCTCTCGTCGAGATATGAACAAACCATCATACACATCCAGATAATGAGGAAGTACGAGTACGGCTAAAAAGGATATAAAATGTATAAAATTAAATACACGTAGGGAGAAAATACACAGAGCAATCTTATTACAGCAAAAAGTTTTGAAAAGCAAAGTTTCTAACTAGCATATAGGTTTTAAGAGAAAATGTACTGATTTGTTAGGATTAAATCATATGATAACTCTTACTTTTAAGTTTTCATCGATTTTCCTTTCGTAGTCAAAACTATATGCAAGTTCAAAATTTCAGAAACCGAACACTCTTTTAACTGTTTGAAGTTGTGTAGAATAATGATTTCTTTCTTTTGAATATGTTATGTGAACTCAGGCAATTATATGTTTTATATATTTTCAATACTCGTCCTCAACGATAGGTACACAAACAAAACAGACAGGTCGCGTGTTCTTTCTGCTCTTGAAAATGGCATTCGTTTATTGTTATTTTCTTTTATTTTGGGGATTACAATAAAATGTGTATGTAAATAGATAACTATTTCTATGTATAAGATATTAGGAAGGTTTTTCAAAATCGTGATAGAATACAAAGTAAATTGCGAAAACCGGTTTGACATGCAGACTACCAATCGAGAAACAATCATTTCGAGTAAATCCTCTTTTAATTCGTTTCGTTGTATCATAACTACATATACAGTTAAAACCATAACGTTAAGATATTCCTGTGATTATTACATACAAAGAACAAGTAATTATGTTGGTAAACATCGATTTGTCCAGAATCAAAGTTATATTTTGGGGACAATACAAATTGCTACCGAATGGTAACTTTGCGCGCCAGTGGGGATGTAGAGAAGAAAATGTAAAGGTAGCTCAACGGTCGATTTAATGGCACCTGTGCGTATAAAGCGGGTGGTGGATTCAGCCAGCCAACTGAAGTGAGTGGCGATGGGGACCGAAATACCTGACCCGAAAACAATGCACCAAGAGAGCATCATACGATGGGGCTGGGAGTTTAGTGGAAAATGAGAGTTCGGGATCAGTCAGTGACAGATTGCTCCGGACCATAGAAGTGTGTCAGCTCGAAGTTAAAAATCACAGCACGTGCCCCAGGAGAAGAAGTGTAGTTTTCGCACCGGGAAAATTTGCTGGGCGGGTGACCCGAGAGTGCATCAAAACCTTTGTGCGTCGGAAGCCTGCAATTGTGGGAAACTAGTTGCGACCGACCAATATCCTAGCCAATTAATGAACACGTGCCTATTGCGGGGCTACTATCGTTGGTGATATTCGGTGCCCTAATATCAAGTACACCGAGGACGACCCATTCGGGCGTCTGCTTCCAGTTGGCGCCACCAACCAAACACCTCGAAACTCAGAGCACGACACCGTTGCCGAGACACTCACGCCGCCCTCCGGGCGTCCTTAGCACTCTCCCATCGGGATCCGGACCGCAGCCCACGGATTGGCATTGGCCATCTTGCTGCATCTTGGTGTTGGCGGCCATCCTCCGGCTGTAGCCCCGCCTCTGAAGAACACTGCGGCATCGACGGCTCTTCAGGTACCCTACGACTCCCATTCCCTATGGTCCTGCGTCAGGGATCGCTGTAAGATTAATTCGGTGACGGGGCCCCGTGCGGCGCCCGTAATCCAACGTGCCGAGACCGCAACGACGACACCGTCGCCACCCCGATTTATCGACGCCCCTCCCGGATGCAAATATTTGAAGGTAATTTTTAATCTTTTCGTTAGGACTTCCCCACCGAAAACTTCCCCATCCAACTACGCCCTGGGACCCGGGAGACAAAGGAGACCCATCCGGAAGCTGCTGTTGGCTAGTAACAGCAGCTTGAGGCTTAGGCACGTCCCCGTCTGGGACGTCGCAGCTTTCTCCCGGGGTCAAAAGTAGCGCCCACCGAGGGGAGGGTAGACTGAAACGACTGGCCTTCTAGAGCCCAGGTGCTCCTCTGTCGTTTAATTGCGGTTCGATTATCATTTCGAGATCCCCTCCGATTGCCGCTGGAAGAGAGGGATGCCAAGTCAATTTTTAAAAAATCTGGAACATTTTGAAAATTTGTCTAGAAAAGTCTGGATCTCTTACGTCGTATATGGAGAACCTTACAAATTATTTACAAAACCTTACAAATTCATCACACATTTTATCTGGATCTTCCAGATTTTTGTAAAATGGAATCTTAAAAATCTGGAAAGTTGGAAACGCTGGGGAGAGGGCCATCCCTCTTTTGCGACCATTGTGCTTATTCTGCGCGGCGTGTGAGGTGACACGAGTCGAATGGGGTGACAATTGTCGACTCGCTCCCATTTGATTAACATTAGTCGTATCACGTCACTCGCGGTGAGAGCGACTCGTCTCGACTCACACGCCGCGCAGAATAAGCACACATGTCTCGGAGTTGGGGGAAATCTCGGAGTCCGCCCAGATCGGCCAAGGCCTTCACGAGACCGGCTTTTGCGGCGGAGGTTGTGATCTTGTCCATAATTTGTTTCGATGTCTTTTGTGCAGACTGTTTGGTTCTGGAGTTGGATTTTTTTGATTTTTGTTTTTTTTCCTGATGTTTTCGAAGAAAACGGTTCTGCTTTCAAGGGATTCGAGAGGTATACGAACATTTATATTTGTATTTTTCTTTGGTATGGCTCCTGTAGAGGCAGAAATCTGAGGGACTGTGGATTTGGGGAATGTCACCGGAGTAATAGAGGTGGATTTGTCCTCATCATTCCTGTCTTGGCGTGGAGGCTTATATACTGAACTGCCGATTGACCCGACAATTGAGGCTGATGGTCACAGGAAGCTGCAAAGTGTATTCCCCTAGGCCATAGGTTCCCAAACTTTTCGAGTCAGCGACCCACCTAGCCGTCTGGCATATTCCTCGTGACCCACCACATGAAAGTATTGATGAAAATAGAGTACGAAGGTTCTTGTGCATGACTACTACTGTACGTTAAAAAAAAACTGAATCAAAAGTGCCAAGAATAAGATCCGGCTCACTTTAAAAGAATTTTACATAGAAATTCAGGAGTCATGAAAAAAAGTTTTTAGATTTGTCAAAATATTATTGATTGTGAGTTTTATTGGTTTATCAACACTATTCAACAATTTTTTTTCTGAACTGAAAATTTTAGCATTGAGAGTGCTGTTTATAATTAAAAAACAATGAACTGCCAGGTCGCGACCCACAGTTTGGGAAACTATGCCCTAGGCGAATGGCCAAGTCCTCGATCATCATGATGGATTGGGCTAGAGCAGCACTAGCAAGATTCACTTGGTTCGCAAATTTTGCTGTCTTTTCTTGATGAGCTCTCTCTCGTGCAATAGCTTGCGCGATTCTCTCCTCCATATTATCGATCATTCCTACAGCCCGGTTGTAAAATTCACCGGGGGAGCATGGGAGAATTTGAATGAGACTTTTGCCCACACTGGCTGTATATTTGTGAAACAAGCTGGCGATCACAGGCTCTACAGCCTTCCAGATATTGGAAGTCTCGGGGTCAGAAAACTGCATTCCAGCGCGAACCAAATCACGGATATATTGCGCATACCCGGATGTGACTGATCCCCGGTTTTCCAGCACGAACATATATATTTGCCTTTTTCTTTGGTATGGTTCCTGTAGAGGCCAGGGTGACCAGCGCACCGGGAAATCGGGAGAACCGGGAAAAAGCCGGGAATTTCGAATCACCGGGAGAAAACCGGGATATATACGGGAATTTCAATTAGCCCCGGGAAAATTTTGCATACCGAGTAATGTTTGAACCAGCACGATCTATACTTTAGTGGATTTTTACAAAAGCTTCTGAATTCGAATCCTAAGTTAGTCAATAAAGTCAAGAACATATTCTGTATACAAATGTTACCACTTGCTCAAATCCAGTAAATAATTAGCCAGTAAATTAAAAGCTGTTAATATAGAAACATCTTGCGAAAAGTTTTCCATATAGTTTCATGAAGCATTTTATGTTAAAAACTACAATGTTTGGATGTTATAAATTTCTCTAAGCAAGCTTGCAATTCACTAAGATCAAATAAAATGCGTTTACAACCTATGATACTCATTGAAGATTTGCCACTCGCTTCTTGTTTGGGGTTAGTAAAAATAATATAAAATTTTATTCATTTGCCCCGAGAAAATGTTTTAGATTTGTGGGGATTAAACAACAACAAATTTCATGCTGATGACCATGGAACGAAATGTTGAACAATTGATAAATTCAGTTATATGTCTACCAAATATGTGACCGTTCAAAATTTAAACTATGATTCATTCAAAGATTGATTCTCGGGTCAAACTTTTTTTAACACTGAACTTTTTCATAACAAATTCCACGATTACTTAGAATGACCGTCATAAAATATCGTTTCAAAGATCAAACTGGAATTTAGAAGAATCAGTATAAGCACAGAAAATTTGAATGCGAAGCAAAATGTCTGATTTTCGTTTACCCCTAATAGAAATGCATTGTTTTATGATAAAAAAACTACCAAAAAAGTACTTGAAAGTCGTTTGAAATGATAAAAAAAATCGTAGTAATGTTTCTTAGCATATCATTAAACCGGGAATATTTTTCAAATACCGGGAAAAAACCGGGAGAAAACCGGGAATTTGAAATTGACTTTTCACTGGCCACCCTGAGGCAGAAATCTGATGGACTGTGGATTTGGGGAGTGTCACCAGAGTCATAGAGGTGGATTTGTCCGCATCTTTCCTGTCTTGGCGCGGACGTTTATATACTGAACTTCCTTTTTTTTATTATTATCTATTTATTTGGTAGGCTCGAGGCGCCATTAAGCATTACAGAGCCGAAATCAATAAACTTACAAAAGTTTGAAAATCATTTGTTGTTCTTCCGAGCGGACTTCTTCGGTCGCAGCTCTACTGAACTTCCTATTGACGCGACAATTGAGTTTACCAAATCATTTTTGTTACGTCTTGTTGGGGTCGCTTTGTGTGTTAAGTGTAGGTACGCAATGATGTTTTAGAAACAAACACCAAACTTTTTCAGTTACGAGATACTTAGTTTACTATTAGAACCTCGGAGTCATATTTCTTTTGGAATTAAAAATCGTAAAATTATTACTATTTCAAAAACTGAGTGACATGCTGTACAGACAGAGTGCAGTAATCTTAATTTTCCTCTCCATCTATTTTATGACCGTTTCTATGAAAATCAATCAAGTGTTAATCTCTATAGCATTCATATTTTGATAGAAATTTTAATTATTCATCTCAATTGGATTATTTTGGATTTGAGGCTTAGAGGAAGGAGAATAAGCGTTTGTAAACGTGAAAATTTGATTAGTGTATTATCTATTGCACATTGGAAAATACCTATTGTTCATTTCGTTTCCATCAGTCAGTTCCTCAAAAGTAGAAGAGAAAGAAAAATAGTAAGATAAAATCGGACACAAATTAGGAAACAGAAACAAACTATTAAACTGTACAATGGCGAAATATGCGTTTGATTTTTGGATGTAAGTCATAGGTAGAAATTCAATCAACACCCAGTGTAAATGAACAAAAATTTAATAGGTTCATCATCATTTAAGAACTGCAGCATATATGGTTTTAACAAACCCGTGCAGCTTCCTGGCTTAGTTTCCTTACATTTTTCAACAAAACTTACATTATTTACAAACCGGATTGGAATTATTAGTACGTTTTCTAAACTAATTTGTTCTAAATGCATTGTTTTCAAACTAAATCAACTCACAATGTGACCGATTGGCAAAATAATTATAAAATTCGAAAAAAGATTTCCAAATTCACTTTTAAATCTTAAAATGCAGTGCTTTCATCAACCATTCAAACGAAAATAAAACAACTGCCTTTGGTTTAGTCAAGTTTAGTATGCTTTTTTGTATCGTTTTCATCCACCATGCTCGCGATTCTGAATCACAAAACTACGTTTTCGCCAACTTAGATTCTGAGAGCTTACCAAGGCATGTGAAGACGTACAATAAACGCCACGTACTAGTATGTTCTTTCAGTCACGCAGAACCAGGGTAGTTTAGGTTTTTGTTTAACCATGAGGCGGAGGATGAAAACGCCAGCATCGCATTGAACTTATTTAATCTTAAAATGATGGTTTTAAAATGACTAATTTTATCAGAAAGATCTTTAGGTGAACAAGCATTTTTAAAACAAAAAAGGCTGCATGGCTGGTAATTTTTCTGATTGAAATCAGACAGTACAGTAGTTTTCGATGATTTACACTCGCGCTTTCAAATTTTCGAATCAATGTTAAAATGGTTTTGAAAAACCTATGTTATGTAAATACAAAAGAAATATACATATAAACCAATTTATTTGACTACACCGTTGTGTTTTTATTTTGTATTTAGAAGAAAGAAAGAAATGACCAGAGTGGATTTGGATCCTTTGATCGCGAAGCTTTCTCCTGCATGCATCCTCCATCGATCGGGACACTTTAGATTATTATATTTGTTGGGAGGAGTTCGGCATATCGATAAAACTATCTCTTGAAGTACTGCTTTTCGACAAACTCAAAACTAAAAATATATTCAAGTTTGTTTTACTACTTACGAATTTAGTCTTCGAATTACAAATTCAGCCTTCGAATGTTCCAATCTTTGTTACGTTACGTGATTTGTTCTAAGTGTTACGTCTGTTTGTCTGTGGTTTGACAGTAATTCCATCTGTTTATAATCTCCGCCACGCTCTCAGCTAAACCAACGTTTTCATGGTCGCGTCCACGGAGTGAACCCTTTCTATCCCGGCGTAACATCTCCCCGGCCCGTAAGCCCTGTAGTTGTTAAGCCCGGTTCCGTAGTCGATCTGCAAGTTCTGTTGAACTTCTCGAAGGCATGCAATCTACCAAAGGACAACTTGTCAAGAAATGATTCGGTGTAATGGCTTCCTTGTCTTCCTGTACGTTCGTAGACACATACAGTTGTGTTCAGAATAATAGTAGTGATAGCCGATTTTCATACAAAATGCTCAACTTTGGCATGCTGTAACTTTGTTTCCATATTAGTAATCGGCATGAAATTTTGGCAGTGAACTACAAATAAACTCAATTTCATTATCACAAGATTTGAAAATTTTCACACTACCGGCTAAAAAGTTAAGCACCAGATGAAATCGCTCAAAACAATAGTAGTTTTAATAATTTAAATATCTGCTGTATTTTGAGTTTTTGAATTTTTCTTTATTCATTGTCCAACCATTTTCACCCAAGCTATAAATGTACAGTCGAAGCTCGTTATAACGACAACTTTTATAATGACAAAAGCTCTCTATAGTGACGACTTTTCTCTATTGCGACGGTCCCTTGCGATGTCGTTATAACGCGCTTCGACTGTATAAACAAGCTAATTTTTTATAAAATTTTTGCTGAACAAAAATTTACAAAAAAAAAAAACTATTATTTTGAGCGATTTCACCTGGTGCTTAACTTTTTAGCCGGTAGTGTGAAATTTTTCAAATTTTGTGATAATGAAATTGAGTATAGCTGTAGTTCACTACCACAGAATTTCATGCCGATTGCTCATAAGGAAATAAAGTTACAGCATTCCAAAGTTGAGCATTTTGTATGAAAATCGGCTTTTACTACTTTTATTCTGAACACAACTGTATGTTAACGGACGAGAGTTAATTAGGTTTTCTGCTTCTACAAGAGTTGTCTGTAGAATTTCGTCAGTCAATCTTTCTCCACACGCAAGTACTTGCATCGCCTCTTTTACTGACCGTACCATGCGCTCCCATATGGGGGGCCGAAGGTGGGATGAACGTCCATTTTGTTCTTGCTCCCGAGAACGTATCAGCGCATTCTGAGCTGATAGCTCGGATTTGGTCTGCTAAATCTTTGCTCACTCCAACAAAGTTTGTCCCGTTGTCTGAAAAGATCTCAATCGGGCTTCCACGTCGTTTCACGAATCTGCGAATTGCCATTTTTAAAAAGACAATTTACACCACCTTCAGCACATAGGCTGCACAGTAGGGTGCGGCTTATTTTTCAAAAATTCTCAAAACCAAAAATTCGTGTGCTCTACTAAATTCAAATCACATTAAAAGAGAAACCTCAAAATCTGAGCCAAAAATATTAACATTAAGAGGTGGCGCAAGCGTCTTGAAGGTGAATTTTCAGGTATAAAAAATGAACTTCAATGGAGTACACATAACTTTGTTATTTTTCAACCGATTTTAACACTTTTAGCACCATTATTTTTCAAATTAAATTAATGAAAACTTTGTAGAACATCGAATTTGTCAAAAATCAAAACTTGTCTTAGTTAAAATTACTTTTATCCAAATTTTTCCTCATTTTACTGAAAAAATCATTTTTATTTGACCATAACTTCATCAATACTCAATCGATTCCGAATCTTTTTACATGTTTTTGAAGCAAATTTAGTTGTTTTTAACTGCTCATACAACACATTTTTCTTAAAAATAATTTTGACTTAGGTATTCTACAAAAACTATCCAAACCCATGATTTTTTAATGAAAAAATCTAATTTCTTTGGGTTGTTTAAGTTTTTTCGCCGGAAATTGCATTTTTTCTATGAAACTTAAATTTATATATCATCTTGCCTTAAATTCGAATTGAAAAGTGCACATATTTTTGAACATATGCATAAATATTTTTGTTTCAAAATTATTTAAAAATTGTTGCAAAATCCTTCCCAAAGGTTTAAAAAATGAGAAAAACCAGTTTCAGCTTTAGAGGAAATATTAAACTGGCAAAAACTTGAAAAAACTGTCATTTTTCGTTGAACAAACATATTTTGGTGCAGTTTTTGCTAAATAACTTGGTCAAGACATTTTTTTAGTAAAATGTGATGTATGAAAGGTTTGAAAATAATTAAATTAACTTCAAAAGCATGTTAAAAGATTTGGAATCGGTTGAGTAATCATGCAGTTATGGTCAAACAAATTTGAAATTTTTAGTAAAATGAGGAAACATTTGGAATAAATTACTTTCAACTTAAACTTGTTTTAATTAAAGACAAATTTGGTGTTCAACAAAGTTTTTACAAATTTAATTTTGAAGGTTTTGATGCTAAAAGTGTTTAAATCGGTTGAAAAATAACAAAGTTATGTGTACTTCATTGAAGGTCATTTTTTATACCTGAAAATTCACCTTCAAGACGCTTGCGCCACCTCTTAATGTTAATATTTTTGGCTCAGATTTTGAGGTTCCTCTTTTAATGTGATTTGAATTCGGTAGAGCACACGAATTTTTGGTTTAGAGAACTTTTGAAAAATAAGCCGCACCCTACTGCACAGACTGAACGATCACTAACATTACACGCAAAAAAAATGTGCGGTAAAAACTACCATTTCAGGGGGTTAACTTAAGCGCTCGCAACGGCAATTTTCAGCAGACCAGAAATGTGCTTGATTTTACCATGTCCGTAGTCGAAATCAGATTGTTGTAAATTATTTCTGTCAAATGTACCAATAATGTGGTGGGATGTACCGTAAACTAAAGAAACTGTAAGCAAAGAAGCGAAATGTTCCAATTGGAATTCCAAGTTTACTGTCAATGTCATTCCAATCGAGCAGAAGACTTGTCAAACACTTTTTGCTTATAGTTTCTTTAGTTTACATGACTGTATTGTCAGGCTGTACACTGAACGAAATCTCCCGCCATAGATTGAATGATTTTTGCCTCATCCGAGCCCCATACCTATTTTCAGACACATCCAAGATGATTTTCATCTTCGGTGAAATCATCTGTTTACAAATCGCGCTGTATGAAAATCATCCTTTATTGAGAATATTTTTATTCTTCGAAAAGATGCTTGAACTTGGCGCGGTAAATGGCTGGGCATGGCGTACCATTGGTACCTCGCGTACCTGTAGGAATAAAATAGACCCCTTTGTGCGGTCCTTAGCCTCTTGCCCAGCAACTCCTATCCCTACCTCATCGTGGTACTGGCCGGGGTACGAGTAACCTTGGGGAAGATCGGGTAACCAACCCCCGGTGGGAACTTTGGTCGTATGCTGACAGGGAAGGGGGGGTTTGCTTTTGCTTTTGCAAACCTGGAGCGTCTGTACTCCACGTTAGGAGCGGCTCACAACAGCGTCTGTTCCCCATGTCAGGGGCGGCTGATCATCGTCCGAGTGCCAGAAAAGGACTCTAAGCTAAACTGCGCACTATGGCCCTCCGAACATTTAGGGGGAATGGTCCTCCGGAAATCTAGGGGGTTGGTGTCAGGCCCTGCAAGCCAACCGTAAAAACACATCAGCACAGGAACGTCAACGAGAGAATACGGACCGGAACAATCGGCAAAGACCACAGCGACGAAAATGGACTAGCGATTGGAAACTCGGTACGTGGAACTGCAAATCTCTCAACTTCATTGGAAGTACTCGCATACTCTCCGATGTACTGAAGACCCGCAGTTTCGACATCGTAGCGCTGCAGGAGGTGTGCTGGACAGGAGCATTGGTGCGAACGTTTAGAGGTAATCATACCATCTACCAGAGCTGCGGCAACACACGCGAGCTGGGAACAGCTTTCATAGTGATGGGTGATATGCAAAGGCGCGTGATCGGGTGGTGGCCGATCAATGAACGAATGTGCAAGTTAAGAATCAAAGGCCGATTCTTTAACTTCAGCATAATCAACGTGCATAGCCCACACTCCGGAAGCACTGATGATGACAAGGACGCATTTTACGCGCAGCTCGAACGCGAGTACGACCGCTGCCCAAGCCACGACGTCAAGATCATCATAGGAGACTTAAACGCTCAGGTTGGCCAGGAGAAGGAGTTCAGACCGACGATTGGAAAGTTCAGCGCCCACCGGCTGACGAACGAGAACGGCCTACGACTGATAGATTTTGCCGCCTCCAAGAACATGGCCATTCGTAGCACCTATTTCCAGCACAGCCTCCCGTATCGGTACACCTGGAGATCACCTCAGCAGACAGAATCGCAAATCGACCACGTTTTGATCGATGGACGGCACTTCTCCGACATAACCGACGTCAGAACCTATCGTGGCGCAAACATTGACTCCGACCACTACCTCGTGATGGTGAAACTGCGCCCAAAACTATCCGTCATCAACAATGTACGGTACCGACGCCCGCCCCGGTACAATCTCGAGCGGCTGAAACAACCGGATGTCGCCAATGCGTACGCGCAGCATCTTGAGGCAGCGTTGCCGGATGAGGGCGAGCTCGATAGGGCCCCTCTTGAGGACTGCTGGAGGACAGTCAAAGCAGCCATTAACGACGCTGCCGAAAGCGTTGTCGGATATGTGGAACGGAGCTCAAGAAACGATTGGTTCGACGAGGAGTGCCAGGAGGTTTTAGAGGAGAAGAATGCAGCGCGGGCTGCAATGCTGCAGCATGGTACGCGGCAAAACGTGGAACGATACAGACTGAAGCGGAAACAGCAAACCCGCCTATTCCGGGACAAAAAGCGCCGCCTGGAAGAGGTGGAATGCCAAGAGATGGAGTTGCTGTACCGTTCTCAAGAAACGCGGAAGTTCTATCAGAAGCTCAACACATCCCGCAAAGGCTTCGTGCCGCGAGCTGAGATGTGCCGGGATAAGGATGGGAGCATCTTGACGGACGGACGCGAGGTGATCGAAAGGTGGAAGCAGCACTACGATGAACACCTGAATGGCGCAGAGAACAAAGGCACAGAAGGTCAGGACAGCGAAGGCGATAGCTACGTCAGCACAGCGGACAGCGGAAATCAACCAGCTCCCACGATGGGGGAAGTTAAGGATGCCATTCAACAGCTAAAGAACAACAAAGCCGCTGGCAAGGATGGTATCGGAGCCGAACTCATCAAGATGGGCCCGGACAGGTTGGTCGCTTGTCTGCATCGGCTGATAGTCAGAATCTGGGAAACGGATCAGCTACCGGAGGAGTGGAAGCAAGGCGTTATATGCCCTATCTACAAAAAGGGCGACAAACTGGAGTGTGAAAATTATCGTGCAATCACCATCCTAAACGCCGCCTATAAAGTGCTATCCCAGATTCTCTTCCGTCGTCTATCACCTATAGCAAACGAGTTCGTGGGAAGTTATCAAGCAGGTTTCATCGACGGCCGCTCGACAACGGACCAGATCTTTTCCGTGCGGCAAATCCTCCAGAAATGCCGTGAGTACCAGGTCCCTACGCACCATTTGTTCATCGATTTCAAGGCGGCATACGATAGTATCGACCGCATAGAGCTATGGAAAATCATGGACGAGAACAGCTTTCCCGGGAAGCTCACAAGATTGATCAGAGCAACGATGGACGGTGTGCAAAACTGCGTGATGATCTCGGGCGAACACTCCAGTTCGTTCGAGTCTCGGCGGGGACTACGACAGGGCGACGGACTTTCGTGCCTGTTGTTCAATATTGCGCTTGAAGGTGTCATGCGGAGAGCCGGACTTAACAGTCGAGGCACGATTTTCACGAGATCCGGACAATTTGTTTGCTTCGCGGACGACATGGATATTATTGGGAGAAAATTTGAAACGGTGGCAGATTTGTTCACCCGCCTGAAACGCGAAGCAACAAGAGTCGGGCTAATGGTGAATGCGTCGAAAACAAAGTACATGCTGGTCGGCGGAACTGAGCGCGACAGGGCCCGCCTAGGAAGCAGCGTTACGATAGACGGGGATACCTTCGAGGTGGTGGACGAGTTCGTCTACCTCGGATCCTTGTTGACGGCTGACAACAATGTTAGTCGGGAAATACGAAGGCGCATCATCAGCGGAAGTCGTGCCTACTATGGGCTCCAGAAGAAACTGCGGTCAAGAAAGATTCACCCCCGCACCAAATGCACGATGTACAAAACGCTCATAAGACCGGTAGTCCTCTATGGGCATGAGGCGTGGACTATGCTCGAGGAGGACTTGCAAGCTCTTGGGGTTTTCGAACGCCGAGTGCTAAGGACGATCTTCGGCGGCGTGCAGGAGAACGGCGTGTGGCGGCGAAGGATGAACCACGAGCTCGCTCAACTCTACGGCGAACCCAGTATCGTGAAGGTAGCTAAAGCTGGAAGGATACGCTGGGCAGGGCATGTTGCAAGAATGCCGGACAACAACCCTGTAAAGATGGTGTTCGCCACGAATCCGGTCGGAACAAGAAGGCGTGGGGCGCAGCGAGCTAGGTGGATTGACCAGGTGCACCAGGACCTGGAGAGCGTGGGTCACAGTCGAGGATGGAGAGAAGCGGCCATGAACCGAGGGAATTGGCGAAATATTGTTGGCGAGGCTTTATCAAGATAATTGATGTAAAGCCAAATAAGTAAGTATGCTTGAACTTGAATGATTTTCATACGTCATTACATGTTTGGTAATAATAAAAATGTATACTAATCTACTTTGAACAATAACACAACGTTTAGTTTTATAAACATTATATTTTACTGTTAATTACAACCTCACTAATTCACATTATTCAAAAAAATATTGATCTCATTTCACGAGGCCAGTCGCACGCATTGGCACCTGCATGAAGCGGCTGCTGATGTGACTCCAGAATTCGAAGTGATGGCCTAGGGATGCACGATTTGTGATTTTTGGTACACTAGAAAACAAGCACGAAAGTAACAAACATAATTGCTATAGAAATAATTCTAGATTTTTGCAATTACCTGTGAAATCGACGAGGTAAAACTTGAAACACCACGCTGTTGCCACCATATTGTATGTAAACATTCCAATAATAATTTGACGTTTAGGAACGTTAGTTTTCCGTATGATATTTTTAAGACGATAGTTGAATGATTTTTGATCAGGGGCATGGTAGAACATAAAATACGTCAATTATTGCATGTTATTCATTTGTGTTTTCTTAATTCAACTGTCCGCTTATTGTCATACGGAAATATACCAAAAGTTGTTTCAGAATTGGATGATTTTTGTTCAGCAGTCGGTGGCTGCATCATATTCCTTAATAGTCATTCAAAATAAGGAACAGGAATATTTACAGCCATGTGTATTACAAATCATTCAATCTATGGCGGGAGAATTCGTTCAGTGTAGACTACTTCTAGGTGTACGGCACGTATTGCAATACACGTAAATAATGCCACCCAGCGTTTCTCACGTCTGCGTCCAACAGCTACCTCCACCGGCCCGAAATAATCTACACCAACGTAAGAAAATGGATGTTCTGTCACAGCCATCCGGGATGGCGGAAGTGGAGCCATTCTAGGGACAACTGGTTTCGCCTTCTAAACCTTGCACCATATGCAGTCTGTTGTAACACTTTCGACTAAAGATCTCAGACCTGGAATGTAGAATCGCTGGAGGATTTCATTGACCACCATTTCTCGGCTACCGTGGGCACATTGTTGGTGGTAAAACTCCACCAATTTTCAGAAAATGATATGTTCTTTCGGTAAAATTACTGGAAACCGCACATCAAAGGTTTCCATTCGCACTACTCCAGATTGGTCCAAGAACGGCGATAACCGGTGCAATGGAGTGCTCTTCTCAATTGCTCCAAATTGGTTAACAGATGAATCTTGATTCTTGATCAACGTCTTCACCTCGTCTGCAAAGGCTTCACTCTGCGTTACACGCCAAATTAAATTTTCTGCTAACAGATATTCCTCCTGACGTGAAGCAACTTGCTTTACGTCAATATTCGCAAGCCCCTTTTTTGTTATAGGCAAGGCTTCAATCGGTTGTTTATCGATTCTACGTCGACAGTTCGAAACGAAACGATATATTGTGGCCACCACCCGAACAAGTACTTTCCACTTGGAAATATGTTCCACCCTTGGTAACATCACATTTGGCAAAACTATGTCATGAAATAGCACATTAGCTCGCAATTCTTCCTCAATTTCTAATGAATTCCATTTCTGTACGCTCCTAGTACAGCTGCTTCTAACTCCTTTCTCGGTATAGACAGGTGTTGTAAGGGAGCCACCTTTGCCTTTGCCTCTACCAACGCACAACGAAAATTTTCCCCATTTGTAAACCGGAAGTATGCTACGCAACCGTAAGCGTCCTCTCCAGCATCCGCAAAAACATGTAGCTGTACTGTGTCGTAAGTATTAGGGCTCATCTTCCCAAGATAGCAGCGTGGAATACTTATATTATCTATCAATGGAAACAATGCTGTTCATCGTAGTTAACGGTCGTGATGTGCCTTTCCAATTTTCTCGTCCCAACCGATACCGCTTCGCCACAAGTCTGCAATCAAATACGTCCGTGGATCAACACCGGCGTAAGAAACTGCATCGGGTCAAACATGCTCATAATACAGCGTAAAGCTATTCGTTTCGTAGGCCAAGCTCTCCTTCCTGAATGTATAGTCGCAAATCTTCCCTGAATTCGGTGGAGAATACGAACGAATCTTTCTCCGGTTGCCACCTAATTCCAAGGACTCTTTCTGCATCTGCTTCATCAAAAGACTTCTGCATGTATTTTTCGGACATCTTTTGCACGCAAAATAGCTTCGGCTTCCGTGTCGACACTATCGAAATAGTCGTCAACGTAATGTTTCCGGATAATGGCATCGGATGCTATTGGATACTTCTGTTGATGTTCCAAGGCATTGAAGTTTTTCACAAATTACGCCAAACAAGGGGAACAGCTTGCCCCAAAAATAACCAAGTCCATCACATGAATATCCGGTTCGCTGTTTGTATCAGATCGGAACAAGAAACGTTGAACCTGCTTATCTTCCTGTCGCACCAAGATCTGGTGAAACATCTCTCGGATATCACCGCCAAGAGCCACCTTTCGCTCACGAATCCCATTGATAACACCGGACAACGAAGCGACAAGGTTTGGTCCCTTTAGAAGACTATCGTTAAACGAGACTCCATTAGTCCTTGCTGCAGCATCCCACACCATTCTTACTTTTTCGGGTTTCTTTGGGTTGACGACATAGTTTAAAGGTAAATATCAACAATGTTCCTGCGGTGTTTCTAACAGCTCACGTTCCGTGATTTTGTGAGCGTAACCCTTGGACACATACTCGTCAATTTGCCTTTGCACTATGTCCTGGACACTCGGATTCCGTTTCAATCGAGCTTTTAAACTAAAAAAAGATCCTAACTATTTTGTTTATCGTAATGATCGACTTGATGGGGCATGTGGGGCAGTTGCAATCATTATTCATAGGCGTATAAAACATCAACTGTTTTCGTCATTTGAAACTTAAGTTTTTGAAACTTTAGGCGTTTCTGTTCAAAAACAGCTTGGTAAATATACTTTCATAGCTGCCTATTTGCCTTTTCAATGCTCTGAGCAGCATTTGGTTAATTTGCTCCATACTGACTTGCGAAAAATGACATGCAATAAGTCAAAAAAATTTACCATCGGCGACTTTAATGCCAAACATAGGTCATGGAATAATTCTCAAAGTAATTCCAACGGCAGAATTTTATTTGATGAGTGCTCTTCAGGATATTTCTCAATTCAATACCCTGATAGCCCTACATGTGTTTCCTCTTCTAGAAACCTATCTACGATTGATTTCGTATTAACCGACTCTAGTCATCTTTGTAGCCAACTGATTACTCATGCTGATTTTGATTCTGATCATGTCCCTGTTACATTTCAAATATCTCATGAAGCGATTCTCAATCCTATCAGCTCCACTTTCAGTTATTTTCGAGCCGACTGGAATATATATGAAACATATATTGACTCTAATCTTGATGTTAACATTTCTTTACAAACGAAACTTGATATTGACAATGCTCGTATTATTATTAATATTTTTGTTTATTAGCATAAAATTTTGAAAAAGGGAAAAGCCCCTTTGAGTGATTTCCTTTCGAAATCTTTCTCAAAAAGGCAAAAAACTCTTTATCATTTCAAAAATACGTTACAAAATTAAAACAATAAAATAAACATAATTAATGGCTCTTGCGTAGCAGATCCATTGCGGAGCCAATATCTTTTAAGTGAGGTCATCATAGTTAAGGGTCACGATTCACAGAGCCAATCATTGATATGTCCCATGTGCCAATTCTGGACTTGTTATAGCTGAAAGTAAAAAGAAAACAAAACAGCAAATATCGAACATAATAAGAAATTTCATATAAATATTTGTAATGAATTTTCAATATAGGAAGACATTTATTTCCCAAAATGTCACGAACAGATACAGGAATATAAAAACCAAATCTAATTATGGTGTCAAAGAATTGTTCTCGTGGTCCATTAAAGCGAGAAAACATTTAAAAACATTATGATCAATGTCTTCATAAGATTCATTGCATTCACAAATATTTGAACCCATGTTATTCATGCGTTACAAATAACTATTACAAATATAATGGTTGGACATCAATTTAGAAAGGGAACAGATAAAATTACGTCTAACATACAAGTTTTTAAACCAAGGAACTACCTTTACCTTTGGGTAAATAGAATAACAATAACGCCCTTGGATACTTCTATTCCATAAAAGCTGCCAATTATTCAAAGAATATTTTTTTTTATTTTTGTAAAATATTCAAAATCACAAATATTACGATTGTAAGTTATACCACGAAAAACACCCAATCTTGCCAATAAATCAGCCTGCTCATTACCATAAATATTACAATGAGCTGGTACCCAAACGAATTTAATAACATATCCTCGAGGATACAAATTATATAATAAGTTTTTAATAGATAGAACAGTACGATGAGTTTTGAAATGAAAATTACTGAAATTCAAAGCATTAAAACAACTCAGGCTATCAGAACACACCACCATGTATATGTTAGGAGCGGAATTTTTAATTAAATTACAAGTAAAATACAGATCAGTTAATTCAGCTGTGAAAACAGAACACGGAGATTCCAATTCATAAAAATGGACCAAATTGATGTTGAAAACTCCAAATCCTGCCATATTTCCCACTAAAGATCCGTCTGTAAAAAAATGATTTTGTTGGAAGATTTCTCCTAATGCTTCCAAAACTCAACTAATAATATTCCCACATAAACCAAAAGCTCTTTATTTGAAACCATCAAGTAGACATGTTGTCACGATGAGAGGGGTTCCAATTAATTGGTCAGATGAAGTTAAGTATCTAGGGCTCATGCTAGGTAAGAATTTAACTTTCAAAAATCACAAGCCAATGTAACAAATGTATAAAATGTCTTTATCCACTCATTAACAGAAAATCAAAACTTTATCTTAAGAACAAGGTTTTGATCTTCAAAGGAGATTGGGCAAATCTGGACCCGGAATGTACACAGATGACTCATATCTCATTTGAAAGATCTAAGTGAGACAAGAACAAGTTTGTATGGGGTCAAAAATATTCGTCGTGGGAGAAAAAAGTTATTCCGCATGGTTTGAGATGGATTTTTTATGTTTTTTATTATTTTTTTTTGCTATATTTTTTATCGATTAAAAAAAACATATTTTTTTCAGCACCTATATGATGATGAAAAGCTCTATGCTTTAAAGAAGTGAATTAGAGCTTTGATTCAGTGATGAAAATATTACATGGTGTAACATCACCATGTAATAATTTTAAAATCGTTATAAAATATGTACGTATATTCAGTTTAATTTTCTTCCAGACCCTGCTACTCACATTAAACTAATTGCAGTTTATTGACCGACCAATCCTTTTTTTTCTCGCAATAAGGTAACATTACGACTTGTATATTCAAATAAAAAAGTCAGCTTCATTCGATGAAAAACAATTGGGAGACAGTGGTGAAAGAAAAGTGTGTGGTGTCTTATAAGAGAACTGACTGTAATTGTTTTAGCTAAAGTACATATTTCTCCAGAACGGATTTTGCAAAGAGATCAATAAAACCATCAGCTCAACTTCAATGAACAACATCATCAGCCTTAAAAAACGTTAAATGTGAATTGAAATGCTCATTTGAACTTATCAGTAACATATGTGAAGTTTTAGGATTTCATGTGTTTAAAACAATGACAATCCAGCTAGCTAGTATAAATCATCTCACGCTGTATACTGCATACGTCGATGTTTAGTGTCACATGTACTCTTACATTATCCTACCAGTCTTAAGTTAAAATGTCAATCATTATCGTTTTACGAGTTGGTATACGAAAGTCGTGGAGCAAAATGATCAACGCTCAATGATTATACCTGTGGGTTGATGGCTACTTTCACTGTAGTAGAACAACCAAGAAGGGTTTCAGCCAGCAAAACCAAATCCGGTAACGACTGCTCGAGATGTGGAGTGATGCTGTGACGAAATCCTTCTACTTCAATCGCTGAAGGTCACGCTGACTGGCGTCGGTACCGTTCGTCGTTAATGGCAGGGAGTTTTAAGCGCAGTTTTCTTACTATCAGGTAGAGGGTAGGCTAAATGTAAGCACCGCTTCTGACGTTGATTATGTCGGATATGATTCTTTGACGGGACGGACCTGGTGTAGGGGTTAGAACTGATGCCTCTCACGCCGAGGACCTGGGATCGAATCCCATCCCCGACATAGTCATTTATAACGTAAGAGTTATAGTGACGACTTCATTCGGAAGGGAAGTAAAGCCGTTGGTCCCGAGATGAACTAGCCCAGGGTTAAAAATCTCGTTAATAAAGATAGAAAAAAAAGGAGATGTGTAATCCATCCATCAATACCTGATCGATTCGGGTCCGTTTGCAATGGTGATCGCCAGTTATATTAGTACGGGAGATTATCTTGGAAGTAGGTGCTGCGACTGACCATATTCTTAAAGGCGGCAAAACAATTAAGCGTAGAACATCCATGTTCGCCAGTCGGAGAGCACTGATTTTCCCAATCGTCCATCTCTATTCCTAATCTTGGCGTTCTAATCTCCCATGATGATCTTGACGTGGAAGCTTGGGTGGCAGGCCTACTTGCGTTCCAGTTGCATCTTTGTCATCATCAGTGCCGTTGATCGACCGTTGATCCTCAACCTGCACATTCTTTTGTTGATCGACCACCATCCGATTTCATGTTTTTGCATGTCGTTCATCACGATGAAAGCTGTTCCCAACTCAAGTGTGATTACTTCTGAACATTCACATTATTAACATCCTCATGAGTATTTAGCGATCTTAGCGAAGCATTTGTGGAGGTACATGTGCTTAGGCGTCGCCAATGGAACTGACATTGATAACAAACTGAAATGGTTCTGCTCGGATTATTGACAGTTTGTTCACAGCAAACAGTCAAACACTACAGTTACTTGCAGTTCAAATGATTCCCTTCTCTTAGAAGCAATAGCATGACAGTATTATGTTATTGATATCAAAGATAGAAGTGTGGTAACTGTCGCGCAGATTTCCAGCACGCTTAAGCTGTGTACGACAAGCGAGGTATTTCTACCAGCGTAGAACAGAATCCAACAATGCAATCACTGTAATGTTAAAACGGATATAGTGTGGAAATTCGTTCCTGAGTACATGAACCGCTAGTTTATACAAACATATTACTAGAACACTGAATTAGGATAATACGATTTGATATTTGTGTCCAACTGTTACCTAAAGCGACGTGTTTGTCAAACGCACATACCTATATCCTTATTATTTTATCTCCGTACGTTTTAATATTAACATTGCAGCAATACAAAACGTCCTGAAATCTGTGTCAAATCACAATATTTGAAAAATATAAACGGGGTTAAATAAAAACATGCATAAGTACAAACAAACGCACGAGCTCAAAACATTTGTGCAAGAAAATATTATTTAATAGAAAACTGTTCAAAACATACCTCTTTTCACATCTTTCCAGCTTACATAACTTTTTTCTCCCACGACGAATATTTTTGGCCCCATATCAACTTTTTCTTGTCTCATTTAGATCTTTCAAATGATATATGAATCATCCGTGTACATTTCGGGACCAAACCCCATACATTTTTGCCCAATCTCCTTTGTATTTGTATTTGTATTTATGGAAAGGCTATCAGCGAGCTGAAGAACTGTAAGGCTGCTGGGAAGGACGAGATCCCGGTCGAGCTTCTCAAGCACGGAAGCGAGCAGCTTTACCAGTCGATCCATCGAGTACTTCTGAAGGTATGGGAGGACGAAGAATTGCCCACCGGCTGGTTTGATGGCCTCATCCGCCCTATCTACAAAAAAAGGGCACAGACTGGAGTGTGCCAATTACAGAGGAATTACCCTGCTGAATTCGGCGTACAAAATTCTGTCGCGCATCCTGTTTAACAGACTGAGACCGCTCGAGGACTCCTTCGTCGGCGAATACTAAGCTGGTTTTCGTGAGGGCCGTTCGACAACGGACCAGATGTTTAGCATGCGAATGATCCTAGACAAATTCCGGGAGAATAACTTGCAGACTCACCATCTGTTTATTGATTTTAAGGCGGCGTACGACTCAGTGAAAAGAAATAAGCTTTGGCAGATAATGTCTGAAAATGGTTTTCCGGCGAAACTAATTAGGCTGATACGTGCTACGCTGGATGGTTCGAAATCAAGTGTTCGGATCGCAGACGAGGTGTCAACCTCGTTCGTGACGTTAGACGGATTGAAGCAGGGAGACGCACTTTCGAATTTACTGTTCAACATTGCACTCGAGGGTGCTATTAGGAGATCTGGCGTGCAGAGAAATAGCACTATTATCACAAGGTCGCACATGCTCCTTGGCTTTGCGGACGATATAGACCTAATTGGAATCGATCGCAGGTCAGTGGAAGAGGCCTTCGTGCCTCTGAAGAGGGAGACAGCGAGGATAGGCCTGACCATTAATTCTACCAAAACGAAGTACATGGTTGCAGGTAGAGATAGAGTCAGGCATGGTGGTGTAGGTGCTGAGGTAGTGTTTGATGGGGATGTGTTTGAAGTTGTTGAAGAATTTGTTTACCTTAGAACACTTGTGACATGTGACAACGACGTTTCCCGCGAAGTGAAAAGACGTGTTGCGGCTGCGAATAGGGCCTTTTACGGGCTACGTAACCAGCTTAGGTCCCGCCGCTTGCAAACGGAAACAAAATTCGCCCTGTATAAAACATTGATTCTTCCGGTGGCTCTCTACGGGCACGAAGCGTTGACGTTGAAAGAGTCAGACCGGAAAGCTCTCGGTGTTTTCGAGCGTAAAGTGCTGCGGACAATACTCGGTGAAGACCACGAATACGCTGGCTGTACGCATTGGTAGAGGACCTGGCGACCCTAAACGTTCGGGGCAACTGGAAAAGTTTCGCCCAAGACCGACGAAGATGGAGCTCTACAATACGCCCGGCAATGGCGTGATGCTACGCTGTAGCCATCAAGGTATCAAGGTTATTTTATTAGTAAAACGCAAACCTGGTGGATTAACCTTTTTTCAGGTCAAGCAAAAATATTTGAAAAACTAATAAGAAAAAAAGGAAACTAATTAAACAAACAATGAACGATTTAAAATTATTGAAACTAGTTTACATTATTTTTTAGTGCTGCTTTAAACTTTGATGTTGTGTTCAGTTGTTTTGTTCCTAATGGTAGTTGATTCCAACTGATGACTCCAGCAATGAGTACGCTTTTCCTCATCGAGCTGGTGTGTTGAGGGATAACGAATGCCCGTGTTCTTTCTTGGCGGCATCGTTGCAGATGTTGTTGCAAGTAACTGGGTAGGGTTTGGTCGAATCCTTGCCGCATGAAGCAGCATATTCTGTGGTGGTAGTTGGTTGCGATGTCGTATCCAAGAATCGTGTTTACAACATGGGCTGTCGAATCAATGCGCCTCAGGTTATATACAAAACGCACCGCTGCTTTGAAACAACGGTGCAGTTGATCTTTTAGTGTGCTTTACTACATCGCCGTACGTACAGAAGGGTACGATCACCGATTCAAACAAATTGTAAGCCACATTTTTTTCTGGTGTATGAGTTACATAGAATATTGTGCTCTGCAAGATAAATCCACGCAATGCGATTATCTGAATAATGTCGATATACCGTCGCAGTGATTATGAAAATTACCAAATGTTTCAGATTTAGCAAATTTGAAACATTTGCGTCTTTGAAGAACGAAAAAATCCAAGCCTACTTGAATTTTGACGTTGCGTTTGAATTGCGCGCATATCTTCTGCGCGTTACCGCCGCCGCTGGATGTGGATTTAAAATGAGCGCAGCAATATCCAATGTTGAATAAAAATCGTTGCATATTTTTGTGCCACGATAAATGCGTTAGGTTGAGTAAATTGAAAGCGTTTTTTTCTCTCTTATAAGCAGGTGAAATCAACTCACCTGTAAAAATTCTGAAACGGCAAATGAAATGTAATATGTTGTTAACAAAATGTAAATAAAATTTTAATTCAGTTTTACCAAATTAGGATGATAGTGTTGTCTAACACAGAACAAATATAAGAAATGAATGTAATGTTTGAAATGATACTAATAAAAAATATAAAAAAGTACGGAACGAGCTCACCAATTAATTCGGAAACCTCCCATTACTAAACCGTCGGCATTATACTCATTGCTCATAACAGAACCGATTAAAAAGGCACGAGACATTCTGTTCTAAAACACGAATCGATTGCGTTGTGGGATGGTACACGAATTATGTTACTCCAAATTTCGACCCATGTTGTCATTTCCACTGTTCTAATAAACAATTTGAATCGCGCGCAAATCGACTGGAATTGCTGTTAGGTACATACCACTCACGTAACAGTTAGGTTGTTGATCAATGAGGTCGGATAAAAATAAAAGCATTTTTACAAAGTTCATTCAATTTTATTTGGTAAAAATATGAAAAAGTGAATAGGTGGTTTATTAAACACGTTCTTTTGTAACAGCGATATACGTATTTCAAATTTTCCATTCAATATGCGTCAAATATACTCACGTCAAAGCCTGGTACTATCTAGCTGTATAAAATCATCGTACATTCCGAACAACACACACAATTTCCTGACAATCGACGAATGATTTTTGGCATAAATTATATCGTCTCGCCTCGATTTAGCTTCCTCTTTGTATTTTAGCCAGGCTTTTCGTGTGTGTTCTGTACACGGACCCCATTGTGAACTTGGCTTAGCCGCCTTCGTGATTTTGCCCCATACTGACTCCTTTGTAGAATCTCCTGTCACAGTCCAAACAGCCCAAATTAGCACTTGCAGTATACCGAAAATAAAAACGAAAATGCCGCAAATTAAAGCTTCGCCCGGATACTGCTGGCCACTGTATGTGGGCCATTTGTATTCAACCAGTGAATAGATGAAAACGGCAATCATGAAAAGTGGCGTTATAAGACCCCAACATAGCCGCCAGTAGAGTCCCACTCGACGTTGCACCATGAATTCAATATCGTTGCACCAGTTATCCAATCCATAAATCCAAAAGATTGCAACCATTTCAATGATGGCTAGAACGTAGATCAGAAAAGTACCTCCGTAGTGATCGACCAGATCGAGTATCCATTGGCCACCCTGAAATTGGACGAGAAGTGAACTGATTTATTTTTTCTCAACAGGTTAAATAATTGCTACATATCCCTGGGCTTGGATTATATTTTTCATTACTATTATATTATATTGCATCTATTTCGTAGTGTTAAGTGGAATAATTGAATGATTGCCTTGACAATAGCAAAGTTTTATTATAACAATCAAATATTTTACCTTCTAATCTGATAATTCTGGTTAAACTACTGCATAATACGGCTATAATTCATAATTATATTTCTGAAAAATTGATTTTTTTTAGTAGATTAAAGGCTTAGAGAAGGAGAAGCATCCAATTATAAATCCACGTTCTTCTCGTATGGTGTTGTAGTATTATGAAGGATCTCATTGGGAATTCTGGCCTTGATAATGATGCTTAACAAGTACAAACCAGCTTCCACTGTAGTACAGGCGACAGAACATGGAACCTTATAAAAAGCAGCAGAAGTAACAGGCCCGTCTGTTCCAGTAGAAAAGCGCCGCCTGGAGGAGACAGAATGTGAAGAAATGGGGCTGTTGCACCGCACCCAAAAAACACGAAAGTTCTATCAAAAACACAACGCTTCCCACAGAGGCTTTCTTCTTGGAGGCAGCACTACGATGAACATTTGAATGGCGCTGAGAGCACAGGCACGGAGGTTTAAGGCAACGGGAGCAATTACTACGTCGGAATGTTGGACAATAGCAGGCAACCAACTTCCACTTTGAGGGATGTTAAGGATGCCGTTCAACAGCTCAAGAACAACAAGGCAGGTGGTATCGGAGCGGAACTCATTAAGATGGGCCCAAAGAAGTTGGTCGCTTGTCTGCATTGGCTGATAGTTAGAATCTGGGAGACAGAAGGAGACGGAGGAATGGAAGCAAGGGGTATATGCCCTATCTACAAAAAAGGGCGACAAGCTAGAATGTGAGAACAATCGACGGATCACTATTTTAAATGCTGCCTACAAAGTGTTAACCCAGATCATCTTCCGTCGTCTAATCACCAATCCTAGAACGTTTCAATTTGTATTCTTTCCAAACGATGTTAAAATATGTTTACCCAAGAGTTGCCGCCACAACCCTTGGACATAAACACATAGATTTTTCCGATGAAATTCCACATTTTTCCCTATTTTGCCTAAACATTAAGGTTTTCCGATGATTTCATTAAGGAATAAGCGTTTCCATACCACAAAGCAAACTCATGGAGAAACATGGTTACTAACTACTTGTTCTCCATACTAAATGGCATTCTACCCCATCCATTTGGTCATTTTGAACCACCCCCATTTTTTAACCAACTTTTCTACACAATTTGAACCCGTTAAAAAACTTAAATTTGGGATTTTTTTTCATGATGGTAGCTAGCAAATATTGTAAAGTTACTGTTAGGACTTCGAATGGCGTTAAAATGTGGATCTCATTAGGAGAAAACGACACAAATCCTTAAAGTGGCATTTTGGACCATTTGAAACATTGGCAGAAATGTACAACCGCCTGAAACGCGAAGCAAGAGTCGGACTGGTGGTGAATGCGTCGAAAACAAAAGGTGGGCGGAGCCGAACGCGGCAGGGCTCGCCTAGGAACCAGCTTTATGATTGACGGGGATACCTTCGAGGTGGTAGATGAATTCATTTACCTCGGATCCTTGCTGACGGCGGACAACAGTGTTACTTACGGTCCACAAAGATTTGTCCCCGCACCAAATGTACCATGTACAAAACACTGCACGATTCTCGAGGAGGACCTGCAAGCACTCGGAGTCCTCGAACGTCGGGTGCTTAGGACGATCTTTGGCGGTGTGCAGGAGAATGGTGTGTGGCAGCGAAGCATGGACCACGAGCTCGCTGTATTCTACGGTGAACCTACCATCCTACATAAAGGTAGCAAAAACTGCAAGAATGCGTTGGGCGACGGCATGTTATAAGAATGCCGCACCACATCCCTGCAAGAATGGTGTTCGCTTCCGATCCGGCATGTACAAGAAGGCGAGGAGAACAGCGGGCACGGTGCAAGATCTGGCAAGTGGGCCGCATCCGAGGATGGATAGAGGTAGCTGCGAACCAAGTTGTATGGCGTGGAATTGTTGACGCAGATTTATTGTAATAACAATTTAATACCAATGAACTAATATAGTAATAAATTGAATACTATCAAATTTCTATATTTGACAAGTTTTCAAAGGCGATCAATTAATGACTACTATCTATTGAATAAGCCACATCATCAAAATTCATACTTATATCTACTAGTGCTCCATGGTGATTGGCGAATCTGTGTTTTCTAGGAAAAAATATTTGCTCTTATGTGAGGAGTGCAATTGACAACGCGTAATGGATAAAGTCACATACAGTCAACCCACAGTTGTTCCGTGTCATTTACCAAGACGGGCTGTGGCATCCAGAAAGATGGTAAGATTTTGTTTCGAGCTGAAAGATGTGCTTGAAGTCGTTAGTCCAGAAAGCATTTTCGGCGACTGGGGGCCATACACAGGATTGGTGGATAAATGGTGTTTGTGGGATATGCTGAAGGGCGTAAGGCTTACCGTTTCCTTGACCTTACGACGAATCGCATTACTGTGAGTAGGGATGCAAAATTCCTTAAGCAGTCTTGTGTTCGTGAGAGCAAGCCATCTGCTGCAGCTGCCTGTGTATGAAAACGAAGATGCTGAAGAGGAAGAAGAAGCCGAAGAAGAACCTGCATCGCGAGACGAAACGGACGACAGCAATGCTTCCCAGGATTCAGTAGAAGATGATCGTCGTGTTGTTGAGTTGGAACATATTGGAACACTTCATCGTTCGTTGCTTATCAACAAAGGCGTCCCTCCACGACGGCTGCTGGAAGAGATGTTTAGTGCTTAAACCGAATCCGAGGAAGAACCGCAGAGCTTGCAGGAAGCCTTATCTGGACCGGTGGCGCGCCGCCATGAAGGAGGAGATTTAATCCCAGATCAGGAATGGCACATGGGTATTGGACCGAATTTCCAGCGGGCCGTAAAGCGGTAGGTTGTCGATGAATTTATAACATCAAGAAGATTTTGAGGAAATTTGCCCCTATCATCAAAAAGACAACGCTTCGCACATTACTAGCTGTGGCGTCTCTACGCAATCTGACTTTACGGCACTGAAATGTGAAGACTGCTTACCTTTATGGTAACCAAAATCGCTAGAAGGTACAGACTACAAGCTGCCAAAGCCACTAAGAGCCCCATGGATACTGGATTTGTTTCTACGGTTGATAACAGTGCTCCATTTTGCAACAATTCAGCGTATCGGAGTCTCGTGGGTGCCTTATTATACGTAGCAGTGTGTGCTCGACCGGACGTTACCGTGAGCGCTTCTACCTCGGTTGAAAAGTCTGTGCGCCTACGGAAAGTGATACGAACGCTGCCAAAAGGGTTCTTCGCTATTTGATCTCAACCAAAGGCACTCGTTCAAAGTACAACAGCGATGCGGGCTTGATCGGGTTCTCAGACGCCGACTGGGCGGGCGACGTCATGATTTGTCGATCGACTATTAGGTTCGCCTTTCTATACGCTGGAGGAGCAATTTCTTGGGGTAGCAGACTTCAACATTGTGTTACCCTCAGTTCAATGGAATCTGAATACGTGGCTCTCGGGCGCCGAGGAACCGAGTGCGCTTGGAAACCCAGGCTTTCCAGTGAATACACGAGTCACTGAAGCCTCGAGTTCGTCACCATACTCGAGAGGCGCACGGGACAGACAGGACGCGAGAGGCTGCAGAAGTAGGGGAGGAGTCGTCCGCCCCCTGGCCAGATTTGAAGGAGAGATACCAGTGGTCGATAAAGGAGCAGCGTAGAAGATGCTGCAGTGCTCGGGGCTTCAAAGAAGAGAAGAAAGTGTAAGATAGATGACTAGAGTTATAAGAAAGTGAGAGGCATCGTCCGGCATTGTGGACGGACGCAAGGAAAGATAGGAAGATCAGGAGGCATGAGTAGAGAAAGTAGGACGTCAATAAAGTGGAAGTGTACACGAGGCTAGGAAATAGAGGGAGTTTTCACTTGAGCCAATTAATAAGTGTTTTTTTTTTCGTTGAGCCTCACGAGCGTAGCACCGACCCTGAGGCTTGGAGACGGGGGTCTCATCTAGGCTGGGAGTAACACGGCCTGTAAGTAACAAGTGGGCCGTGGGTGGTTCGTCAAATGCATCTCGCCATAGATTTTTTTTCCGATTTATGATTTGTAGTGCATAGACTTTAGCGATATGCGTTACCATGCGGCAAGTAGCGAATCAGGCTATGCATTTGACACATTGAAAGCTATCATTTTGAGAGCGTTCATTCAGTATGTTTTGTTAAAATAATTTCGCAAGTTTCGCTTAAAACCTATATCCGCCTTTTTTAATAGATCTTTTAAAAATTTTGTTTTAGTCAGTGAATCAGCTGTCAACCAACACGCAATAATAAAGACATTCTCCTTTCTTATTATTGTTGCAACAATCTCATACCGCAACAACAAATGAACTTTTTTCATGTTGGTAAACATTGCCACATTATCAAATAACAATTAGGGAAAGTGTACCAGTTATGGCTATAGTGGTCCCCTATTTGGCCATATGTGTTTTCTCGAAAAATTTAACTTTTTGAATATTTTTGAATGCTTCAACATCAATATTTATTTGATATCAAACCACTTAAACACACAAAATGATTAAAAATTTAATGATAATCGAATTAACACGTATGACGAAATAGGGAACCATTATGTCCATAACTGGTACCCTATCAAACAAATTTAATTTTGTGTTTAAAATAACTGATTAATCACGAGCTAAAAAGCACATTTTTTTTTCTTTCAATCCGCAAAAGTTGGGACAAACGATTGTGAGCGTGCTTGTTGTGCGTCTTTTTCGATGATTTGATTCACTGGTTAAGCCTAACATTTTTTTCACCCCATTGTATTGGAATTTTTCTTACAACACTCAATACTTACAGGTGTAATATACACCAATCCTGTGCAGAATCCAATCGTGGATAAAATAAGTGCCAGATGCCAATATTTTCGCTTTGGGAAGGCATCCCAAAATGCAGTTATTATTGCTCTGATGAAAAAAAAAACGAAAAGAAAATCTCGTTATTACAAATGTTTGCATTCAATTTATTGTGCTATCCAAACTTACCCATGTAAGGCTACTGCCGAGCCTACGCCCAACACAAACAACATGAAGAAGAATAACACGGAAAACAGCTAAATGGAGTATAGAATAGTATTTGAAAATAATTATCAAACCTGTAAAAATTGAAATACTTACCTGTGGTACAATGTCAAATTTAGCGATGGCATCGGGATATGAGATAAATGCTAAGCCTGTGCCACTTTTGACCACTTTGGAAATGTCTTCAATTCCAAGATTGTGAGCGAGATTTCCTAATATGCTGAAAATTGTCATGCCTCCTAATAAACTAGTAAATGTGTCCAGGGTTGTCACGATCATTGCATCTCTGGAAATAAGATGAAATTAGTTCATTTCTTGTAAAAATACTATGTTTTATAATTAACATTACGTTGGAAAAGGAGCATTAGTAAGGACTATACACATTTCTTAGAATCTATTTTAATTTTGAAATGCTACATGATTTTTTTTGTGTAATACAGGGCCTTTGAGTATATTCAAGTCAGAATTTTAATGATAGGCGATTTTAAACCTGTTTCAAACTCATGAGTTTTTCTTGGAATTACTGTAGACATTCGTTCACAAGTTCTTCCAAATGCCTCTCCTGGCACGGATATCGAAATTCATCAGTTTTTTTTTAGGTGTAACTAAAGTAAAACGGATAACGTCATGAATCGTCTAGGAATACAGTAATTTTAAAGTTCTTAGTAGTTTCATAAAAAAAATTGCACAAAAATGCCTCCATTAAGTTCTCTAGATCTTGAAAAAAAAATCCTTTAGTCAATCCATCTGGGATTGCCTGGAATTCCTCCCGTCTGAAATAATATATAGGGAAAGTGTACCAGTTATGGCCATAGTGGTTCCCTATTTGGCCATATGTACAATTTCGATAACTTCCTCATTTTTAATCTTTTCGAATGTTTTAACATCAAGTTATATCGTATATCTAACTCCTGATATACATAAAAAAATTTGAAATGTGGAATTATTCAAATTAACACGTATGGCGAAATAGGGAACCACTATGTCCATAACTGGTACACTTACCCTAGGCATTCTTCAAAATATTCCATAGGAATCATTTCTTTGCCGCTGTTTTTCGCAATAGGGTTCTAAAGCCCTGTTCTAATTTTAGTACCAATCGCTTAAGTTTAGTCCAAAAACACATGTTTACTTAATTTTTAAATGCTTTTCGTTGGTTTTATTTCAAAAAACATTTTTTTACGATTTTTGAGATTTTGTCACACCCATTGGTTTCAACTCAAATTTAGTGAACGTCAAACATGATCAAAAGTGTCAAGGTACATAATTAGAACCTTGTTTAAACTTAAAGTTTAAATATATTATAGTCGTTATTTGAGTTGGAGAAATTGATTAAGTAGTTGCAAGAACATGCTGTTTCGTATTATTAAACAAAAACAAGAATTCGTTAAAAATTTCAGGACCCAATTCAACCAATTTTGATCCTGTATAAAAGCAACAGTAATTCTTTCTTAAAAAATTTCTCCAGGGATTCTCGAGAATCGAAATTGAAATCGAAAAAACTCCCGGATCGCGCGTCTTTGATCGTATCTTGTAGACCATCTAGACACCTGTATGATGAGGTAAAAATAGTTGTAGAGACTCTTCGTTACTAAGCAGTTGGATACCAATGGCAAGAGTAGCACCAAGCAGCGCACGTAATGAATCTCCCCTAGCGCGCGCTTTTAGAATTTTCGTGAACCTCCGTCTAGCGCAGCACACTGCGTTGAAAGGCAGTTTGGTTGGAGACTCGTTAGTTCATTTGTGTTCTTCTGGGAATTATGTAACGCTAAGTGCCACTCGCTAGATGGTTCACTCTGTCGAGGCTGGTTCTCTGTAACAATGTTCAAGGCTGCTGCATTAGGGTGGGGCTAATTTCCAAAAATCTTCCGTAGTCAGGATTTACAAAGTGGAAAATAATCATCGGTCCCAAAATAACATCCTGTGAAATAATGAGAATTTTTGGTGAAGGTTTAGAGGTGGCGCAAAGGGCGTAATTGCAGTTTTCCCATTTTAGTGAACTCTGAAAAATTTTGGTATGCTTTTCAGCTTGTTTTGGTGATTTCAGGACCCTTAAGGGCAAAAAATCACCTCAAAATTGCGATATCTCCACTCTTGTAGATGCTATTTGAGGAAATATATTTTATGCATGCGAATTTTGGCCCTTGAATAGGTTATGCTGACTGACTACTATGAACCCGAATAAGCATTTTAATAGCTGAGGAGGATTCCTATGCTAGTAGAATGGAACAAAGAGCAAAGAAGAATGAGAGAAAGAACACAGAAGAATGTAAGGTGGGGAGGGAGGTGATATCTTGAGTGTAACTGAGGAATCTTGAAAAATCTCGATTTTACGCAATGTAGAAAAATTCCAGTAGAAAACGATGATAATATTGAGTTCTTAATATTTTCTACTTCAGAAATATTTCGAGCAATTTTTCTTCAAGTAGGGGAAGAGCACCAATTTTTGACCCATCTCTAGTTTTCAACCCATGCATACGATTTTAGATTACTCTTTATGGAAAAATTGCAGTAACGGCTAAAATGTCATCAACTCCATATGCGAAGTTTCATCATTATTCTCCTGGTAGATATAAATAAATGCATGTCAATAAATACACTTCACTGCTTTAGTTCAATAATCGTTTGATTGTTTTTTTCCTGAATGTTGATAGCAATTTATGGAAAGGGATCGTTGCAAAATATACATCCTGGAGATTTGGTTTTATTCGAGAGGTTTTCAACCTTTATTTCTTGCACCCTATAGAAGCTCGTGCACTGATTTGAATTTTGACTACCGACTTTTTCCTTCTGCTGTTGTGTATATACATCGATTTCAAATATAGGTGTAGAACGATGTATTGCAACTGCATTTGTTTGTCCGAAGCTATGTTGAAGGTGTTGTGGCGAAAGTGAAGTATTGGAAGCCCAAATTTATTTCTGAAATGGCATCATAATCCAGAAATTCCTGTGGGAATTCTAAGAGGAACTGTTGTTGCTAGAGAGCAGAAATCGTTTATGGATTTACCTAATAAGGATATATCGTGCAGGTCAAAATCCGTACACCTAAGAAATGAATCTAAACCCTTCCACTTCATATAAAACGCCTTTTATTTGTATGAAGTGTACGGATTTTGAGCCTCTATAGCCCCTCCTCTGTTTTTTTTTCATTTTATAAAAGCAATTGCTGGATTTATATTAAACAGACATTCTAAAATACTAAATTAGTGTTAAACTTGCATATAATCACATCTCATACATCCAACCGAGACATTTTCACGGTTCCGCAGTTCAATCTAATATAATATAATCAGTTAAACCCTCCCACCTGTTTCACCCACCCCACCTTACATTCTTCTGTGTTCTTGTTCTTTCTCTCATTCTTCTTTGCTCTTTGTTCCATTCTACTAGCATAGAAATCCTCCTCAGCTATTCATATGCTTATACGGGTTCATAGTAATCAGTAAGCGTAACCTATTCAAGGGCCAAAAATCGCATGCATAAATATATTTCATCAAATATCATCTAAAGGAGTGGAGATATCGCAATTTTGAGGTGATTTTTTGCCTTTGAGGGTCCTGAAATCACCAAAACAAGCTGAAAAGCATACCAAAATTTTTCAGAGTTCACTAAAATGGGAAAACTGCAATTACGCCCTTTGCGCCACCTCTAAACCTTCACCAAAAATTCTCATTTTTTCACAGGATGTTATTTTGGGACCGATGATTATTTTCCACTTTGTAAATCCAGACTACGGAAGATTTTTGGAAATAAGCCCCACCCTACTGCTGCATGTGTTAAAGTGCTATGTGCAATAGTCTCTCCTCGGAGTAATACCATCAGGTGGTTCTGAAGAGAAATGAGTCTGAGTCCAAGAGTAATGTACCGTAAAATGGGGTGTTAAGGGATGAAAAAAAAATTCCACTTAAAATTCGAACAACTTCTAGTATGCCAATAATTGAACAAAATACAATCCTACCATTCTCCCGGCGTGTATATCAAAAGCCAATTACAATGAAGACGATCCTATGGCAGATTTCTGAGATAATCATAAAAATGTGTGATTTTTGACGAAAATGCAAAATGGGGTGTTAAGGGATTTGAGCATTGTATATAAAACTATATTTCGCTAACAGCAAAAAACATATTATTTTGGTCAACATCGTTGATGTGTCCCTTCAACTCTAAAGGTCTTGGTAAATCTAAAGATGATATTACTTCAACATAATTCAAGTTGGAACTTCTGAAAACGCTAACCATTTTATTTTAACTGCTAAATCTCTCATACCTATTGATTCTATTTTCAAGCAAGCTATCAGTGCATCGCACAATTGTCTTGAGAAGATTTTTATACTTATATGCAGCATTCGTATTCTAGAACAGTGCAGAGCAATCTTGTCATGACTTGTCAAAAGAAGGATAATTTCAACAAGCTTTAAGTGTGAATAGGGTAAGTGTCCAATTTGCCTTTTAAATAAAGCAACGGATTTGCATGTAACACCCAGTGGCATGATCGGGAAAAATCCTAACGAAAAGTTTCCAATACAGAGCGGAAATCGCTCACACTATATATTTTCCAAAAAAAGCTCGGAAATAACCTTATACTATAATTGTTTATCTAGGACCTAGGTAATACTTAAAAGAATTAATAGCTCCAAAACCATTTCAAATAAGATAATCATTCCTATATGCAAACTTTTCTCTAATGTAATGGAACAACTTTTGAAAATATTATCATAAAAAACCCAACATTAATCAGTTTTTATTTAGTTTTTCCAGCCAATTTTACTAAATTTTGAAATAAGTCATATTTGGTGATATTTAGTGACTTACTAAATAGATCCCTTAACTTTACATTGCAGTTCAACTTCACGGAGCAACTCAAAACTATATTGAAATATATTACGGCATAAATTTAATGAGTTTAGTTACTTAGAAAAGTTATAATAGATAATTCCTTAACACCTCACTTATTTTCAAAACGAGACTTTTTTCATAAAAGTTTCCAAAAATTGAAACCCAGGCATAATTTTATGAAGTTTTTGCCTGTACTATGATCTCAATTAAATTTCCTTATCTTCTACCTTACTCGCGAATTTTTCTCAAATATATTTCATGGTTTTGTAGATAAATGTATTTAGCCCATAAAATTCGAGCAAAAATGTTTTGAAAGGTATTCAAACTCTAGAAACCACAATACTTGATATTAATAGACAGCTCCTATTACATAATGCAGTTCACGATCCTCTGAACAAATAGAGCATTTTAGATGACTCATATATCGACTTTCTAGGTTTCTGTGATTTGTCGAACTTGATTGAGAAGTTCAATTCCTTAAAACCCCACGAGTCCTTAACACCCCAGTTTACGGTATGTGTTTTCTGTGAACCTCAATTCAGAGCATGGGTAGATTTCAGGTCGAAGGTGTTGCGACATCACACCCGCATTTCTTGAATTATCTTCTCTCGGTTCGGGTTGCTGATCATCGTCTAATAAAAAGCATGATGCACAAATGCAAAAATGATCAAATTATCAGAAAAGCTCTCATTAAATGCTTGAGTAGTAGAGAAGCAGACCCTACCAGTTGGGACGTAAATTCAGAAAAAGGATGATTACACTGCGGAACACGTTTTTGTCTCAAGCATCAAAATACCGTTATTTACTTCATTAAAGATTGCTGAATCCATTGCCGTTTTCAGAAATATCATATCACATCTAGTTTTTGAGATATTGGCTGTTGAAAATGCTAAATTTGACTATTTCAGCCAACTTGTATGCAAGTTTGTCAGCTTGTATGGCAATTTATTTGTTTAATTTGCCTCAGAACTCAAACCTCATGTGTTTAGCAATACTTATAAACAAATTTTTGAATTTGTTTATCGGCAAATCGGTCTATTTTGCTCGAAGTAAGAGGGAGCATGGAGAAGAAAGCAATGAATACTAGATGGATAGGTACCGTAAGGGAACGGCGAGTGAAATTGGATTAGATGTTGAAGAGGGCATACCATATGAAACAGTATTACTTGAAACGTCCTTCCTTGTGGCTAACGTCCCCTATGGGAACGGCTTGGGTGTGTTTTGAGAATGACACTACCAAGACAGCCTTAGACAAAGTTCAAAAGAAGGAAAACCCTTTTTAAAAATGCAATTGAAATGCTCATAAACACTCTGAAGCATGAAGAACAGCCGATATTTATTTATAAGAATGCAACACTTCAATTGAAACAAAAAAAAAAATACATGTGAGATGTAAATGTGAAATCTATGAAGGACAACCGATGTTTAGAAGAAGGAATAATCGTTGATACAAGTGACTACAACAGTATAAAATCACTATAATGTATAACTCCAAAAGAACAGCTAATGTTTAATAGGAGGACAAATCTCTATTGAAAATGTATCAAATAAAAAGCTAATAATAATTACTCTATGCTTTGGAGTGCACCATAATAACAACCGACGTTCAGAAAATAATAGCCTTAATACAAATTATTGCTTCAAACGGTAGTTCAAAAAAAAAAATAGCTATCATTTAGAAGAAGGAAAAACTTCACATGAGAAGGGAGAAATTTGTGGTCAAAATGTTAACAACTGAGTGTACTATAATCTTTTCAACGGTAAAATTTGGACCTTTCGTCCGTTCGACCTTTTGTCCATTCAACCTTTAATCCATTCAACTTTTTGTCAATTCGACTTTTTATCCATACGACCTTTTTTACATTTGACCTTTTGTCCATTCGACTATTTGTCCATTCGTCCTTTTGTCCATACGACCTTTTGTCCCTTCGACCTTTTGTCCATTCGACTTTTTCTCCTTCGACCTTTTGTCTTACAACCGTATAGAGGAAGTATATAGCTTTCATTTGAACAAAACAAAATTGGCGGCCATTTTGAATTTGGTCGTCATCTTGCATTTTGTCAGAAAAAACAATTTCTCATCATTTGCACACCGCTGGTTTTGAATTCTGAGCTCACCATTAGAAACCTGGGAAAAAAATGAGTGAGATAGGCTACAAAAACTATGTGAGCAATAATATTTACCCTATGAAATAAACGATTTTCTAAATCGTGTTCTACGTTTTGACGTATATGACGAGTGCAATCAATGCAACCATCATTTTTTGTACAACAAAGAAACAAGTTTTCTTCAACAATCGTTGGCGTTTGCTTCGAGTCAAGTGAAGAATAAGAGTTAAGTTAAAAAATGTGGCGACCATCTTGGATTTTGACGCCATCTTGATTTTAAATATTAGACTGAGTTTTTCACCTTGTTAGCACTCAACATGTTGATTTTCTAGGCTACCACTAAAAACAGGTTACGTACACTCTTCGTCTTATTCTTTTTTTCCATGGCATTACATCCCTACTGGAACCGAGCCTGTTTCTCAGCTCCAACCAACATTTATTTAAAATTATTGTTTTCTCGGGCCCGAGCGTCGCAGTTAATATGTGAATAGTGCGCTGTGTTCATAAAAATCGTAAGAATGCAGCGCCACACTAAAAAACTGATTTCAAAATGCCAACTGATCAACTCGCCGATGCGCGTCGCGAGTCTCACTGGCGCGATCCGGTTTGGTAGCGATGCGACAATATTTTCCTAAAGGAAGACCTGAATCGGGTTGGGGTTGAAACTGTGATTCAGAACGGGTTGCGCAAGTTCCAACCTGGTTCAAAAACGTTTGTTTGAGTAATTTCAGGTTAGTTTCGTTGGCGCTCCTGTTTATGGCGCCCTGACCGGGATCACGGTCAGTTTGAGCGCGCACCTGATTTGACGTTTCCAAATGTAAACAAGCAACAATGAAGTACTCAAAAGTGAGTTCATTCCACTCAATTCCGGGGGTTGGTGCGTTAACCTAATTTTGAGTTGATGGGGAAGTTGTTTTCATTTGCAGCCATGCGAAAAAATACCTACTAGCTAAGTTCTTTTCACTCAACCGGCAGATCAAATAACTCAACTTTCAGTACTATGCCACTTACTCAAATTTGAGGTAACGCACAAAGGTTCGGTTTTTGGGTTGTTTTGCTCTTCGCTCTCTGACAACAATAGAAGGAGCGAATGAAACAGGGAGAGAAAAATAACTCAAAAGTAAGTTAAAAAATACTTAAATATGGGTTTTCCGTTTTCTCCTTGCAATGCAGGGGTGGAATCGAAAAACTGTTGCAAAATCCCCACGCTGATACCCATAGGGTTGAACAAACTGTGCTGCATCTCGAATCATTTTTCAAAATGTGGTGAGTATCCATGTTTTCAAAAATTTGTAAGAAAATCAGGAGTGCATATAAACAAAATCTGAAAGCGTTAATATTCATTAAAAATGATTGTCTTTCGAAGAAAAAAAAAACAAAAACTGGGGGTTAGATCTGACGGAAATGGTCTATTAGTTCTTTGAAGAGGTAATCTTAGCGTCACGTTATTCCGAAGGGATCGGGGCTGCACATTTATGTTGACTTGCTCCAACAGGGCAGGGCAATCTATGTGTCCTTGCAGAATATCGGCAATAAACAAAGCTTTAGCTGTATCTCTGTGGACGGACAGGGGTTCCAGGCGAATAAGTTGGCAACGGCTTTCATAGCTCGGCAGCCGATAGGAATCCGACCACGGAAGTCTTCGTAGTGCAAATCTCAAAAATCTCCTTTGAACGGATTCAACTCTTTCGACTCCATTGTTGTAGTGAGGCGTCCAAACTACCGAGCAGTACTCTAAGACGGAACGAGACAGGGAGCAGTAGAGCGATTGAAGACAGTATATATCCGAGAAATGTTTAAGCCCTAGAATTTTGGAAGCTTTGTCAACGACAAACGAGATGTGCTGCTTAAAGGAGTGTTGGATATCCAATCCCAGATGTGACAGCAAAAGTAGGCGACTGGTAGTCTCACAAACCGACGAACAGATGACGACCGGTCAGGTACGATTGAAACCATTGCAAAAGACTGCCGTTGATTCCCAGTCTATCTAGCTTTGCAATAGCTATGCGGTGATTTAATTTATCTAAAGCAGCTATCAAATCCGTATTAATAACTTCTGTTTGCGCACGTTCAGACATGCTGTTCGTCATTTTCATAAAGTATCGTCTTGAGCGGCAGCAACATCCATGTGAGAAAATAGTGAAATTAAACAGCTGAGAAGCAGACTTTGTTCCGATGTGGACGAACTGTCAAAACTCGGAGTATAATTTTGAGGTTGAAAAATTTGGCAGCCATCTTGAAATTCAACACCATCTTTGCTTTAAACAGTTGAAAGAATTTATTTTTTTGCCATCAGGGCTAATCATGTTAAATTACGATGTCTCCGTTGAAAAAAAAAACAATCCGATTCTTTCAAACGGTTTTTCTGACAAAATTCAAGATGGCGGCCGAGTTAAAAAGGCAGCCAAAATTGGTTTAGCTTCAAATGAAAGCTATATCTTTCCTATATACAATGCTACTAAGTTTGCTATGTGTCCCGAAAAAATATGATTTATCAAAAAATGGGCTTTTTTGCAAACTGTTTTGTTAGCTGACGTACGAAGGGGTCCACTAATATGAGAAAACCGAAAGGACCACCCTTTAGTTTAAACTGGAGGTGTTTTTGTTCTTGAGACAGAACAGTATTCCGTAGTAACTGGTCAAAAACTTTAGTCAAACCGTTATTGCTTTTGAAGTCGTGATTAGAAAAATCAATCAAAAATATATGATGAAATTCAAGTTATGCGTGCTGTGAAAATTTTTTTTATATCACTCTATAAATAACTGAAATCTAAGCCTTAATTGACAATACCTTACGGAAAATTGAAAAAGTTGCAAATGTTTTTTTTCCAATACTGTAAATGGTGCAATCAAATTCTATTTGGAAACATCCATTTTAAAAGAACTGTAATATTCATATCTGATGAAAAAATGTGCAGTACAAAAATTACTTCGCTAGGCTTTAGTAAACAGAGGGAACAAGTGTCCCAATAATAACAAATAGTACTTACTAGAAAATTTGGGCCGATCTTATATTTTCAAAAAAGGTCCTTTAATGTGGGGCGTCAATGGTATAAATACAGAATTTTATTTAATTTTTCCGACATCATTTATCTTGTATTAATACATTGTGCTCAAAGGGGGGTAAAGTGTAACCCAATTGGGTTACGTCTAATAAGACATTCCAATGGGAGAACGAAATTTTGAGTACTATTTAACGCAAATTAGAATCATTTCGTAATGTGTGATCTAGAAAAACATGTTTACTTGAGTGCCTGTGCAGAAATCTCGTCAAATTGTGATTTCCCTGCATATTGAAATGTGTGAATAAGTGAAAGTGAAATGCATCAAGGAAAGGGGAACAAAGTGCATAAATTAAATAAACGTTTGTCAAAATTCTTAACTTTACTTTCAAGTAAACCTGAATAGAATGCTACAGATCAACTTCAAACAAGCTGCTTTGCTTCGAAAATATCCTTCTATCCGAAGTTCTGATTATTTGGGCCCCCTCTTCAATTCAATTTTTTGATCAGGTAAAACCAAGAATAAATTAGTATTTTAATTATGTTTATCTATCGTTCGTGTTAGAAAGATATCAAACATAAAATGAAATAAGTTTTTTCATCTATTAAGGCGTATATAAAACATATTTTTGAAGTTCTGATTAGAAACGATCTCATTCATTAAGCCTGAACTATAAGCAACATTGGAGTTAGTTTATGTTTGATGAATAAAAACATCGAATAAAATGATAGTCCTTACCTATATATGTTGTGATGAAAATTATTGTAAGACGAGAACATTATTATACTTCCCATGCCTACAGAGAGCGAAAAGAACAACTGTGTAGTAGCAGAGTACCATACCTAGTAGATGAGATACATTTCAAAGAATTACATATTTGGCGCATAAGTTAGTCACATTTGGTTGGTAATTGCAAGGATGATAAGCTAATTATTTGTTGAACAATTGCCTTTGTTAGACAGGACCAGTCCACCTACCTATAGGAGTTGTGTTTAAAATTGTTATATGATGAATACATTATGACCGGTCCCATTCCAACTGCTAGTGAGAAAAAGCACTGAACCACTGCTTCCTTCCACACCTGGTACGATGTTGTGAGAAGCATTTATTCAAATTATGTGCTTGAGATATCATTAGGTCAGTTTCAGCTAATTGGCGATAATTCAGTGCAAACAGTCACTTACCTTAGGATTAAGTAATTCGCCCCACTGTGGTTTGATGAAAAAGATTACTCCGTCGACGGCTCCTTCAAGCGTAAGTGCACGAACTAAAATGATGATAAGCACAACATATGGGAAAATCGCCAAAAAGTAGGCTACCTTTCCAGAGCTTTTCACGCCACGCACGAGCACTAAGAAGATAACCACCCAAGCCAGCAACAGCCAAAGCGTAAGCTTCCAATCGGGAGCCCCTATACCGTCGTCGATGCTGTCTTTTTCTTTGAGCACTATATCTCTGAAAAACGCGAAATTATTTTAATAATGCTGTTTCTAAATTCACTAATAGAACTGCATGCTACATAAATTGTGATAAACTACTAGATAGATACCGGGATAAAATCAGGTGAATTCGATTGTTAGCCCCCCTCGTTTTAACAAGAAGAAACATTTCACCCCTCGTAACGCTCACTTAACCTTCCTAATACATTAAGAAAAAGTTACACATTATCAAAAATGACCCATGACTTTGAAACGCTCTCAAAAATCCATTTTTGAACCGATTTTCATTCTATTATCTTTATACGAAATATATAAAACCGGAGAATGAAACCCTGGACATTTGTGTAAGTATGGCCACTCTGGACACAAGGACACCTGGAACCCGTTTCAGAAGGAACTGGTACATATCATATCCAGACAGTAGCGCAACCAGGATTTGGTTCTGGGGGGATTCTAGAAACATGAAGGTAACTAGTAGATGAAAAACCGAATTTAGTACTATACCATTTAATTCCACTAAAGTTTGTATCCTTTGACAGATACGCGTATTTCGAGCTCAACTGTAAGGCCGTCTTCAGTGTCGTGTACTAGACTCGACTCGAAGGCAATGTGTTTTAGGTGATTTTTTTTAATAAAATAAATCAAATGGTGGAAATTAGGTATAATTTCTCCTTACCATGCATACAGGGTGTCCCAGAAAGTATGGGCATGACTTCACCATACTGCCATTTCAAGACTAGTAAACAGTGATAATAAAAATCTGATTTATACACATTTGATTACTGTACCAAACAAGAGTAGATTGCGATTTTTTAATAAATAATTTAATTATTAAAGTGTTGATTACGTAACATTTTGTTGAGGCATCTCTTATCAGTCTTGCACAAATCACGTTATTTTTGAGCGACTTTGTTTCACAAAATTTGTTCTATGTCAGAAAGTGCGTATTATAAACATCTGCAAAAAATATATTTATCAGCGACGACATGATTATTGATCGGACTATCACTTATTCAAATTGAAGTTTTAAACTTAAGCATCTAAAATTTGTATTAGCACCAAAAATCCGATTCCAGCCGTGGTCGATTTGAAAATGGTCAAAAAATAAATTCTTTTATTTAGATAAGAACATGAATAAATCAAAAATTAAAGTTGCCTATCCAAGAGAATAGGGATTAACCTTTCGTAGATCTGAAATGTATTATTTTTATTACTATTTAAAATACCTGAAGAATTATAACTTTTTTTATTTCGAATTTTACAATTTTTTCAAGTTTTCGCTAACAAAGCCAAATGAAATTTCAATCAAAAAATTATGTGAAATATCCTTGATACAATGTACTTAAAGTCACCACGTAGAAAGATTTTGATAAAAAACATATTTTACTAGTTATTTTTCAACAAAAACGAAATGTAGGATCTGTACCGACCAGATAAGAATTGATTTTCTAAAATTAAAATTTAACGATTATTGATTCAAATATATTTATCACAGATGCTGGTTGAAATGGAGCGTCTGTCCACCAAGGAGGTGCGGCTCAAACAGCGTCTGTTCTGCCATCCAGCGGCTGAGTATGAAATGCTGTATCATGTCAGCTACACCTAAGGTGGCAGCAATCACCATCGTGATGTAGGGATCGCGACCCTGGTAAGGTAGCATATCGAATTTCTTAGCTACCACGAAAAATGGAGAAAGGATAAATAACGAACGATATTTTCGGCAACCGACCTGGCAACAAAATAAGGACTATGATTGGAAACTCGGTATCTGGAATGTCAGGACGTTAAATGAAGCCGGACGAGTGAGTCTTTTGGCTCGTGAATTGCAGAAGGTAGGAGTGAGCGTGGCTAGGAAGTAAGATGACCTAGAACTGGAGAACGTGAATTCAGGGCGATGGATCCCGTCGCCAACACAGCTATCAAATACAACGTCTACCATGTGGCAGCGATAAGGCAGAGCATGGTGTCGGATTCATAGTGATCTGAAAACAGATGAAGCGAGTTATGAGGTGGAAACCGTTTAATGAACGAATCTGCGTATTGAGGTTACGGGGCAAATTCTTCAACTACAGTCTGATCAACATCTATGCGCCGACAAACGATAAACCCGACGACACGAAGGATGCGTTTTATGATTGTTTCGACAAGACCTACGGAGAGTGCCCAAAACATGACGTAAAAGTTGTTATCGGGGATGCCAACGCTCAGGTCGGAAGAGAGGATTTTTTTCCGCCCAATAATTGGTACGGAGAGCCTTCACTCTGCCACCAATGACAACGGCCTAAGAGGGGTGGTCATCAGCAGCATCTATCCGAAAGCACACCTGGATGCACCCAAATGGCGAGCTCTGCAACCAAATAGACCACGTTTTGGTTAACGGCCGACATTTCTCGGATGTCATCGATGTTAGGTCCAAACATCGATTCTGATCACTATCTCGTTGTTAGTACAATTCGTGCACGGTTGTCTACCGCGGAGAACACAAGAACACAGCGACCGTTGCGTTTCAATATCCAGCGCTTATCAACAGAAGGTGTAGCAGACGAGTTTCGCCGGAAGCTTGATGAGCGGACAAGGGGATATAACGTAGGCGACAACCTCAACAATTTGTGGGAGTCACATCCAGCACAGCAGTGCGAGAGGTGATAGGTACAGCTCAGAGACGACCCAGAAATTATTGGTTTGATGAGGAGTGCCAGAATGTGACGGATGAGAAGAATGCTGCCAGAAGCCGTATGTTAGTGTCTGGTATCAGGCAGAATAGAGAGCGGTACAAGGAAGCAAGAGCAGCCAAGAAACGAATTCACCGCAGAAAGAAAAAGCAGTATGAAGAAGATATTATTATTGAGGCGTAAAACAGCATGGAACAAAATGATATGCGGAGATTTTACGAAACTGTCAATGGCGTACGGAGAAAAACAGCGCCGTCTCCCGTCATGTGCAATGATCTTGATGGTAACTTGCTGACAGACAAAATATTGGTGGCTGCCAGGTGGAAACAACACTTCGAGCAATTGTTGAACGGAGAAAACACGAGCGCGTCTGAGAACAGATTAATCATCAGCAATGATGGACAAGCTATGGAGCCCCCGGTGCTAGATGAGGTTAGAAGAGCGATCAAGGAGTTGAAGAACTGTAAGGCTGCTGGAAAAGACGAGCTCCCGGTTGAACTTTTCAAGCACGGTAGTGAGCAGCTGTACGAAATACTACACCGTACTCTGTTAAGGATATGGGAGGAAGACAAATTGCCTGCTAGCTGGCTGGAGGGCCTCATCTGTCCTCTGTATAAGAAAGGGCACAGATTGGAGTGCGCCAATTACCGAGGAATAACGCTCCTCAATTCGGCGTACAAAATAATGTCGCGTATTCTGTTCAACAGATTGAGACCGCTCGAGGAGTCTTTCGTCGGCGAATGCCAAGCTGGTTTTCGTGAGGGCCGATAAACGACGGATCAAATATTTACCTTGCGACAAATCCTTGATAAGTTCCGGGAATACAACTTGCAGACTCACCATCTGTTCATTGATTTCAAGGCGGCGTACGATTCAGTAAAGAGAAATGAGTTTGACAGATAATGATAGAACTCGGTTTTCTGGCGAAACTGATTAGACTGATTCGTGCAACGTTGGATGGGTTGAAATCAAGTGTGCGGGTTGCGGATGGGACTTCAACCTCCTTCGTAACCTTAGATGGATTGAAGCAAGCAGATGCGCTTTCAAACCTTTGTTTAACATTGCTCTCGAAGGAGCTATTTGCAGAGCGGGCGTGCAAAGAAGCGGTACCATCGTCACCCGGTCGCGTATGCTCCTGGGTTTTGCGGACGATATCGATATAATCGGAATTGATCGTCGAGCCGTAGAAGAGGCATTCGTGCCTTTTAAAAGGGAGACAGCGAGGATTGGACTTACCGTCCACACCAGCAAAACAAAGTACATGATCACTTGTAGACAGCGTGGTTCCAATCGTGACGTTGGTAGTGAAGTGGTGCTGGGTGGTGAAAACTTTGAAGTAGTGGAAGAATTTGTGTATCTTGGTACTTTAGTGACGTGCGATAATGATGTTACCCGCGAGGTGAAAAGGCGTCTTGCAGCTGCGAATAGGGCTTTTTACGGGCTCCGAAACCAGATTAAGTCCCGTAGCCTGCAGACGAAAAGAAAATTCGCGCTATATAGGACACTAATCCTTCCGGTTGCTCTATACGTCCATGAATCCTGACGTTAAAAGAGGTTGACCGGAAAGCGTTTGGAGTTTTTCAGCGTAAAGTACTGCGAACAATACTCGGCGGTAAACAAGAAAATGGCATCTGGCGGCGTTGCATGAATCATGAGTTGTACCAAGTAGAGTTACTGTGCACGTGCTGTAGCCTTAGGTGCAGGAGCCTCATTGCTTGCAACCACACGGGAGTGCTGTATATTGTGAGACCTTTTTTAGTGCGCCTCATTTTTCTTGAGATGTGTCTCACTGCGGTCTCATGCGCTCCGTCACATGTGCTGTTCAAAATTCAGCGCAATAATTGAAGTGATTACAAAAGTTTTCAACGAGGTTCGAATTGTAACTTTTGGATCGCGAGTCTTCGACCACATCATATAGGCCATCTAGACACCTGCATAATGAGGCGAAAATAGTTGTAGATGCTCTTCGTTACTAAGCAGTTGTTTCACAACTTGAAGACCGTTGGTGAGCCGTGGCGCCGAGCAGCGCATGAGACGAGTCTCCCCGAGAGCACATTATCTAGCGCGCGCTTTTAGAATTTTCGTGAGCCTCCACCTAGCGCAGCACACTAGGATTCCGATGCGCTGAGAGACGGTTTGGTTGGAGGCTCGTCAGTACATTTATGTGCTCCTGAGAAATATGTAACTCTAGTACCAAGTATATAAAGAAGTGGATATTATCAAGCTCATGAAACACGGCAGGCTGCGTTGGGCTGGTCACGTGGTACGAATGCCGGAAGAACGACAAGCAAAAATAATATTCAGTAGAGAGTCCGGACGAGGTCGCGCACACGTTGGCTTTTTGCAGTTGAAGAGGACGTATGGGCCCGTTCAGGGCGACTGGAAGCGATTGGCTCAGGACCGAGCCCAGTGGAGAAGAATTATCCTTTCGGCGTAGATTCAACGTAGCGGATTGTAGCCCATCAAGTATCAAGTAAGCTGGTTGAAACAGCCTATAGAATAATACAAAAATATAGAAATGTTTGATTGTTCGGAAAACTACTATGATTTTCATTATCTAAGTCGTGCCCATACTTTCTGGGACACTCTATAGTACGAATGAATTAAACACGATTACAATACATTTGCGTGATACCATTCAATCGTTCTTTATCTGTGTTGCTCGTAAAATATGTTTTCAAGGTTATCTAAAATACGAATTGGCGCAGCAATCCCGTTTGCATGTGTATATCGTGTGGCAGGTTCGAAGATACATTATGCTCTGGGAAGTCGAGAAAACTCCCCACTTGAAAAGATCTCCAATCCATTGGATTTGAACCCATGTTCCTAAGCTTGGTCTTGCTGAAAAAGTACGTGTTTATCGCTACGGCTATCTTGGCCGCACAATATAACATTATTATATTCGAATACCCGTAGCCATTTCGATTACGCCAAATTAGGAAAATTTTCTCGAGGGATTCCATCAGGAATTCGTCCAGGGATCCTTTACTTCACGAATTTTTGAGGGATTCCTTCAGGAAGTCCTTAAGGAAAATCGCTGCGAGAATTACTCTAAGCAATCTTCCATGGATTTACCTTAGAAATTTCTCAGAGGATTCCTTTAAGAATTTCTCTAGAAATTTCTTCAAAGATTAAGCATGGAATCTTCTTCCAGGAATTAATCAGAAAATACTCTAAGAATTTCACCAGGGATTCCTCTAGGAAAATCCCTTCATGGATTCCACCAGGTACTTCTCCAGCGATTTCTCCATGGATTTCTTCACGGATTATCCAGAAATATCTTTGTGAGGATTTATTTAGGGATTCTGTGAAAACCTGAATTCCATCTATAAATCACCCAACATGTAGCGCTGCTTATTCACATGGACTAGCTTATATGCGTGACTGCGGTGGACTGACTCGGGTGCGTACGCGAATGGATAACACTAGACTGATCCAAACCGTAGACCGGCTCATACGACATAGATTCCTGCAGGGATTCCATCAGCAATTAACCCAGGTAATTTTTCAAAGATCCCTTCATCAAATAACGCAGGTTGATTGATTCGGCAACTTACTCAGGCAACCTTTCGGAGATTCTTACAGGAATATCTCCAGGGATTCCTCTAGAGATTTGCCCATCAATTTCTCCAGGAATTCCTCCATCGATTTCTTCGAGTATTCATCCTGAGACTCCAGCAAGATTTTTTTCAAAGGATTTTTTAAAGAATCTTCCAGGGATTAGGCAAGGATTCGTCAAAGAATCTCCCAGATATTCTTCTAGTGATTAATCTAAGGGTTATTTCATATAACACTACAGAGATTATTCCATATTTAATCCAGAGGAGATCATACAGCGATCTCTAGAGATTACTGTAAAGATTTCTTCATAAAATTTTTCTAGAGGTTCCTCCAAGGATGGCTCAAAGAATTTCTTCAGCGATTCCTCCAAGAATTTTTCCAGGGGCTTTTCAAAAACTTCTTCAGTAGAGGAGTTTGTCGAGCAATTTCTGGCAAAATTCTTGGAGGAATCTGTGGAGGCATTCTTAGGTTAATTTCTGATTATTTCTTGGAGGAATTTATGATGATTCCAGCAGAAATTATTGAGAAATAGCAGGAGTAGCTCTTTAAGATCCCTGGTGGAATTCCTGGATAAAGCCAATATTTTTTGTTAAGATTTTCGTGGTGCCCTGGAGAAGTATCTGGTAACATATCTGGAGGAAGCTCTATAGGAATATCATAAGAAAACGCTTGAATATTTCTTGAATAAATCTCTGAAGCACCTTGAGCAATCCTTCGAATTGTTGCTTGAAAAGTTTCCGGAGCTTCTGGAGGAATCAGTCGCAAAATCTCTAGAAAAATCCTTGTAGAAATTTTCCTGCAGAAAGTCCTGGAATAATATTTGGAGGAATCCCTAGAGGACCTGTCAGCTGGAGGAATTGCTGATCAAAAGATCTCCTTGGAGGAATTCTCGGAGGAATCTCTGACGAAATCACAGTGAAAATTATTTTGAAGGAATTTGTGGTACAATCCTTGGAGGAATTTTTGAAAGAATTCCTGAAGAAATCTCTGGAAGAATGTCTGGAGAAATGTCTGGTGGAAACATTGGAGATATTTCGTGAGGAACTCTTGATGGAATCTCTGGAGGTTTTACTGAAGGAATCCTGGAGCCATATTAACTGATCTCAAAATATAAATAATGACTTGTAGAATGTTGCAGATTTGTTACATTATTTTTTTTTCTAATTGACTTGTAGAATGTGGCAGATTTGTTACATTATCTTTTTTTTCTAATTTGGTTTATGCTTATGGGTAAGGGTATTCCGAAATAATAACGTTATTCTTTGCGGCAAAAATAGCCGTAGCGGTAAACTCGCAGCTTTTTAGCAAGACCAACATGGGTTCAAATCCCATCGGTCGGAGATCTTTTCGAGTTGGGAGTTTTCTCGACTTTTCAGAGCATGTATCTTCAAACCTGCCACACGATACACACATGCAAAAATGTTCAATCGGCAAAGATAGCTCTTAGTAAATAACTGTAAAATTTATCATAGGAAAGCTGAGAAGCGGGCTCTGTCCTGGTTGAGACGGAACGTCAGGAACTATATGACTATATGACGTTCTGTCCTCAACACACCCTACCGAAACCGGTTCCGGAATTTTCCGACCAAGTCCGGCCAAATCTGCTTGTTGGTACCTTTGGTGCTCTGAATGTTTGAAAAATCATTAAATTTGAACCGTCGTACCATACATGCGTATGAACTTGTGGACATGATATGTACCAGTTCCTTCTGAAACAGGTTCCAGGTGCCCTTGTGCTCTTGTGTCCAGAGCAGGGTTTCATTTTCAGGTTTCATATATTTCATATAAAGCTAAAAGAATGAAAATCGGTTCGAAAATGGATTTTTGAGAGCGTTTCAAAGTCATGGGTCATTTTTGTCCCTATAGCATAATGTGTAACCCTTTCTTAATGCATTAGGAAGGTAAATTAAGAATAAAAATCAACCCATTTGGCTTTTGTGGAAAATGTGTTGGTTCAGTTGACACCAATATGTAAAAATTTAAATCACCTACGAAGAATGCTTCAATACTGTAGAAAAAGTACTTCAAAATTCACATACTTACAGGAAATATATTTGAGAACTGCTCACTTTCTGTCCGGATGTACTGTTGCTATCCCGCATTTCATTGACAACCAGTGATGAGTCTACACAATTATCAGCCCAATTATCTTTACAAGTGGCCCACGGTAATTCGGATGCAAACGATGCAAAAATGTAATGCAGAGTAAGTGCAATCAACGAAACGTAGTAGCTAACCACAGAAGTAGTGCCGACAAGTTGCCCAATGCCGATTCCTGAAATCATAAAAAAAAAAGTTGTATGGAAATGTATTCAAGTAAAATTCAAATCTGCACTTTTATCCGCAATTACACATTTTCTCGTATGTTCTTTTTGTCGTAAAAATGGGATCAGTATATTTTTTTTTATTTCGGCATTATGATGACCATTCTCGAATCTTCGGTTAAGTACTGTACTAACGATTTCGAACTCACTACGAAAAACTTTGATTGATGATGTTGGTAAATGACCGTGAGCGAACCTAAATTCTTCGTAAAACGACATCTTTGAAGTTTATAGTATTTTGCAAGTAGGTAGGACATACCAACTTAAAATAATTAATTAATGGTACTTGATAAACCAAAAATGGCTAGATTCTGTACATTTATTTTTGATAATATGTAAAAAAATCAATTTTGTGTCGTAAGTATTAAAAATGTTAAAAATCTTAAAACTTCTGTCTGTTTCAAAATTAGTGTTGACTGTGCATATTGTTCCAAAATTCAAACAGTAATAACTTCTTGAAATTTAAGCGGATTTCCATTTTTTCTGCTGTTTTCGAAAGAAAATAGGATCCTAAATTTTTTGATAAAAACTTGTTTTTATTAAATAACACGAAAGAGCGTGTTCTTGCCACTATTTTGGCATTTTTTCTGCTCAAATAACGTCTATATCATACTTAAACCCTTAAACTTCAATTTAAAAAATGGGTACAAATTTGACACTTTCCACCATGTTTGACATTCACTTATTCGACAAAAAACGCCACGTGGGCTGAACTTTTTAACATTGGGGTTGTTCCTATTTGTAATTTTGGAATGGACACGGAAAACAAAACACACCCAAAATATGAGTTTAAGCCAAGAAAAATCTCAAAACCGTTAAAAATGGTTCTTGAGCTTGAATGAAGGACATTTAAAAATCAAGTAAATCGGTGTTTCTGGCCTAAACTTAAGCGTTTGGTACTAAAATTAGGACATGGCTTTATGACCCTATTGTACCGTAAAACGGGACATCTTTGATAATGCGGGTAATATTGATAGCTAATCAGCTTAATCAGCTAAGCAAAAGTAAGGAGTATTGGTATGATACTTCATGTAAAAGCTATTTTCGTTGGGATTGAGAGCATTTGAGGCTTTATAATTATATTTGAAAAATTGATACTAGTAGGTGGCCCTTTCGATTTTATCAAATTGGTGGACCCTTCGTACTGAATAAAAAACTGAGTAAGATAGGCACAACTAGGTAAGTAATGATATTTACCCTATCAAATGAACGATTTTCTAAAAAATGCCATCTACGATTTTGACGTATATGACGGTGCAAACATCGTTTTTTGTACATGAACATGAGCATGAGCATAAATGACCGTACAATTCGTCGTTGCTACTCCATAATTGACCAGAGCAATCGAAGTTGCACAGGGATTTAGTGAATGGGGCTTGGGATTAGCTTACCATTCTTCAATGTGCACAAATCGAGAGCTCAAACTTTAGAAGTCAATAACGGCGCCGGCTACGTCCTTACGGTCATCTGGGAAGGGAAGGAATGTTAGATAGACAACCGTTGGTTTTAGAGACCGAAGAATCTTCTGCATCTCCATAGTTGTCATGGAAAGGATATTGGGTTAGTGGGATAAGATAAGGATCTGGGAGTCATCTTTAGTTGATGATGCGATCCTTGATATATTCACGCCTGACCGGATTCGCGATATTATTCGATAAATGAATTGTATGCCGAACAAGTGTTCGTGCAAACATCGTTTTTTGTACAACAAAGAAACAAGTTTTCAATTGTTGGAATTTTATAATAAGAGTACTTATTTAAGTAAAACAAATCTGGTGGCCATCTTGGATTTTGATATCAATTTGATTTTGAGTAGTATTTGTTTTTTTGGGCACTCAGCATGTTGAATTTCGAGGCTAAAAACAGGTTACGTGTACTCTTCTTCTAATTCTTCTTTGTTTCTGGCGTTTCGGTCCTATTATTTATTTATTTATTTGGTTTTACATTCACTTCTTTCTGGCGTTACGTCCCCACTGGGACAGAGCCTACTTCTCAGCTTAGTGTTCTTATGAGCACTTCCACAGTTATTAACTGAGAGCTTATTTTGCCAATGACCATTTTTGCATGTGTATATCGTGTGGCAGGTACGAAGAGACTCTATGCCCTGGGATGTCGAGAAAATTTCCAACCCGAAAAGATCCTCGACCGGTGGGATTCGAACCCACGACCCTCAGCTTGGTCTTGCTGAAACGCGCAGCTATTACCGCTATGGCTATCTGGGCCCCATTTTACATCAATTATCTTGATAAAACCTCGCCAACAATATTTCGCTAACTTACTCGGTTCATGGCCGCTTCTTTCCATCCTCGACTGCGACCCACGCTCTTCAGGTCCTGGTGCACCTGGTCAATCCACCTAGCTCGCTGCGCCCCACGCCTTCTTGTTCCGACCGGATTCGTAGCGAACACCATCTTTACAGGGTTGTTGTCCGGCATTGTTGCAACATGCCCTGCCCAGCGTATCCTTCCAGCGATACTGGGTTCGCCGTAGAGTTGAGCGAGCTCATGGTTCATCCTGCGTCGCCACACGTCGTTCTCCTGCACGCCGCCGAAGATCGTCCTTAGCACTCGGCGTTCGAAAACCCCAAGAGGTTGCAAGTCCTCCTCGAGCATAGTCCACGTCTCATGCCCGTAGAGGACTACCGGTCTTACAAGCGTTTTGTACATCGTGCATTTGGTGCGGGGTGAATCTTTCTTGACCGCAGTTTTTTTTTCTGGAGCCCATAGTAGGCACGAATTCTACCGAAGATGAGCCTTTGTATTTCCTGACTAACATTGTTGTCAGCCGCCAGCAAGGATCCGAGGTAGACGAACTCGTCCCCGTCTATCGTAACACTGCTTCCTAGGCGGGCCCTGTTGCGCTCAGTTCCGCCAACCAGCATGTACTTTGTTTGCTTCGCGTTTAAGGCAGGTGAACAAATCTGCCACCGTTTCAAATGTTCTCCCAATAATATCCATGTCGTCCGCGAAGCAAACAAATTGTCCGGATCTCGTGAAAATCGTGCCTCGACTGTTAAGTCCGGCTCTTCGCATGACACCTTCTAGCGCAATTTTGAACAACAGGCACGAAAGTCCGTCGCCCTGTCGTAGTCCCCGCCGAGACTCGAACGAACTGGAGTGTTCGCCCGAGATTCCCGGGAAAGCTGTTCTCGTCCATGATCTTCCATAGCTCTACACGGTCAATACTGTCGTATGCCGCCTTGAAATCGATGAACAAATGGTATGTAGGGACCTTATACTCACGGCATTTCTGGAGGATTTGCCGCACAGAAAAGATCTGGTCCGTTGTCGAGCGACCGTCGATGAAACCTGCTTGATAACTTCCCACGAAATCTGGGATAGCACTTTGTAGGCGGCGTTTAGGATAGTGATTGTACGATAATTTTTACACTCCAGTTTGTCGCCCTTTTTGTAGATAGGGCATATAACGCCTTGCTTCCACTCCTCCGGTAGCTGTTCCGTTTCCCAGATTCTGACTATCAGCCGATGCAGACAAGCGGCCTACCTGTTCGGCCAATCTTGATGAGTTCGGCTCCGATACCATCCTTACCAGCGGCCTTGTTGTTCTTGAGCTGTTGAATGGCATCCTTAACTTCCCTCATCGTGGGAGCTGGTTGGTTCCACTGCTGACGTAGCCATCGCCTTCGCTGTCCTGACCTTCTGTGCCTGTGTTCTCTGCGCCATTCAGGTGTTCATCGTAGTGCTGCTTCCACCTTTCGATCACCTCGCGTCCATCCGTCAAGATGCTCCCATCCTTATCCTGGCACATTTCAGCTCACGGCACGAAGCCTTTGCGGGATGTGTTGAGCTTCTGATAGAACTTCCGCGTTTCTTGAGAACGGTACAGCAACTCCATCTTTTGGCATTCCACCTCTTCCAGGCGGCGCTTTTTGTCCCGGAATAGGCGTGTTTGCTGTTTCCGCTTCAGTCTGTATTGTTCCACGTGCAGCAGCATTGCAGCCCGCGCTGCATTCTTCTCCTCTAAAACCTCCTGCCACTCCTCGTCGAACCAATAGTTTCTTGAGTTCCGTTCCACATATCCGCTTTCGGCAGCGTCGTTAATGGCTGCTTTGACTGTCCTCCAGCAGTCTTCAAGAGGGGCCCTATCAAGCTGGCCCTCATCCGGCAACGCTGCCTCAAGATGCTGCGCGTACGCATTGGCGACATTCGGTTGTTTCAGTCGCGTACGAGGCGGGCGTCGGTACCGTACACCGTTGATGACGGATAGTTTTGGGCGCAGTTTCACCATCACCAGGTAGTGGTCGGAGTCAATGTTAGCGCCACAATAGGTTCTGACGTCGGTTATATAGGAGAAATGCCGTCCATCGATCAAAACGTGGTCGATTTGCGATTCTGTCTGCTGAGGTGATCTCCAGATGTACCGAAATGGGAGGCTGTGCTGGAAATAGGTGCTACGAATGGCCATGTTCTTGGAGGCGGCAAAATCTATCAGTCGTAGGCCGTTCTCGTTCGTCAGCCGGTGGGCGCTCAACTTTCCAATCGTCGGACTGAACTCCTCCTCCTGGCCAATCTGAGCGTTCAAATCACCTATGATGATCTTGACGTCGTGGCTTGGGCAGCTGTCGTACTCGCGTTCAAGCTGCGCATAAAATGCGTCCTTGTCATCATCAGTGCTCACTCCGGAGGGCTATGCACGTTTATGATGCTAAAGTTTCGTCCCTACTGAAACCAAAAATGGTACTCAGCTTGATTAGTAATAAACACAGGTTATTGAATAGAAGTTATCTACTACTATGCGATTATGACAACAGAATGACTCTTCGACATATCTTTGAATTCAAGAATAATTAACGAAAGCCGTATAAAACCATTGATCGAAATAAACAAAAAAATCTATCAGTTGTTCATTTAATGAAGTCTATAGATTGCGCGTTGAGATATTAGTGAGTCTTGTAGTGATATCTATAGTTTTATTGTTAAACATTGCTAACAGAGTACATTTATTTATAAAGAAAAACAGATGTAACACTGACGAAATTTTAATAGACCACCCTTCAATCGACCAATTTAATATTCTTAGGTCTCTTATACCACCACTAGAGGCGCGTACATCGTTTTCCTTCGTGTTAACGTTTTGCACTAGTATTTCGTGCATCATGGCCACCAGATTATGATTGTGTGTAGTGGGCAATGGATTATAAAGGAAATTGATTTTAGAGTTACGTCCTTGATTTTCTGAGTCATAGAGTATCTTTCCAACTGCCGCTTAAGATAATATGAGAAAATTGCGAAATTAAACAGCTGACAAGCAGGCTTTGTTACAATGTAGACGTAATGCTAATACTCAGGAGCACGGCATAAAAATTAACAAGGCAGGCTCATCGAACATCGAATTGGGTTGTGAACATGTGACGTCACTCCTTTCGCACCATATACCATCCGGACCACTAGATCATTTTTTTTTAAATTGTTCGAGATGGATAGGAATGATAGGAATGAGATGATAGAAATTCGACGGCAACTTGGTTTTAAACAGTTCAATTATTTTTTTTAACATCTTAGCGCTCATCATATTTAATTATGAGGCACCCGTTGAAAAACAAACAGATTCTTCTATTTTTATCTTATCTCTGAGATTCAATTGATTGTTCATTTCAATCAACGCTTTTAGACCAAATAAAATGAAGACTGAATTTCTGAACTTGAAGATATGCCGAAGATTCATTCTGGTGTTAAACACGCATTATAAAAAAATATCTGAACTTGAAGATATGCCGAAGATTCATTCTGGTGTTAAACACGCATTATAAAAAATCTATGTGATTACCTGTTTTATAACTAATTAAGCTGAGAAGCAGGCTCTGTTCCAGTAAGGACGTAACGTCAGGATAACAAAACAAGAAGAGTAAGCGTTATGGCAGCCTTAAAATTCAACAAGCGCTAACAAGGTGAAAAACTCCTACTACTTAAAATGAAGATAGCGTCAAAATAATAGAAATATTAGTAGTAGAACGCTAGTAGCGCTGACGACACAAAACTGATTTCAATTATTATTACCTTCAATTATGGTTTTTCATTGTTTGTCCAATGCCTTGTCGTTGTTTATGTTTTTATAATTAATTTGACACTTTGATGCCCGGTACTCAGGCTGTCAGTTCGTGGCTAACTAGATGTTGGTAACACGAACAGCAGCGACATTAGCATTCTTAGGTTAATGCTTCTACTGTCAAAATCCAAGACGGCCAAATTTTTTCACTTAAATTAGTGCTCTTACTCTTTACTCAGCTCGAAGAAAAATAGCAACGACTTATTTATAATTTATAGACTTATTTCTTTGTTGTACAAAAAATGATGTTTGCATTGATTGCACTTGTCATATACGTCAACTTTTTGAAAATTATTTAGAAAATCGTTCATTTGATAGGGTAAATACCATTGCTCACCTAGTTTTTGTAGCCTATCTTACTCAGTTTGTTCAGCTTTCTAATGGTGATCTCAGAATTCAAAACGGTGAAAACACAGTTTTTCTGACACAATTCGAAACAGCCGCCATTTTTTTTTAGTTTTAAATGAAAGGTATATTCTTCCTTAAACGATGCCCATTAGTTTGCTATGTGTCCCAAGGGAAATATGAGACATATCACGCAAAGATGATTTAACAAAAAAAATGGGCTTTTTCGCAAACTGTTTAGCTATCTGGCATACGAGGGGTCCACCATTTTAAGAAACCCGAAAGAACAACCTTCAGTTTTAGCATATACTAGCGATTTTTTAACTGAAATTCTAACGATGTGTGCCGATGGCGGTCTGGTTTCAGCGAGAATTGCTAATTTTCTCAGTATTAAAATAAGAATTTAAAATAATGCGTTATCGTAAACTTATATTCTTCAAAGGGCACTAGCGAGATTTTTGCGGAAAAACCTGAAAATTATTATTAAAACAGTCATTAAAATCATCGTGCAAAAGTTTGGATTCACCCCCTAGTATCGTGCAAAAATTTGGAATTAAGGGATATGGAAAATAGAACTTCTGATCCACCTTTTCATGGAATGGTTTGTGCGATATAGGCAATGATTTTATAAGATAAATGTATAATTGTGCGGTATGCAGATTATGGTGAGAAGTGCACATTTGTGACAGTAGACTTTTTGCGGAAACCTTTGAACAGTGGCGAAACCTCCCAAATTTTCACCGAGCTTCTGCTTGTAAATTGTCCCAGAGCCATTTCCAGGTAATATAACGGGCGTCCTGTGGGGTGTGAAGAATGAAAGGGAATGTATTAATTGAGTAGTTGTATTATTTTCGCATAATTTTCGTACCTATGACAAACAACACGATGAGGTAGGGAATTAAAAACGCTCCACCCCCATTTTCATACGCGGTAAACGGGAAACGCCACACATTTCCTAGACCAACGGACATTGAAATACATGACATAAGAAATTCGAGCTTGTTCGACCACTCAGGGCGATTTTGGGCTGCGTTTTCGGGCTGGGATGCATTGAGCTGGAAAATAATTAATGAATTAATCATCGGTTAGGATGCGTGTCGTTGTGATATAAGAAGCTGCACACATGAGCTTGTGACTTTGGCCTTATAATTAAAAATAAATCAAAAATGTAAAGCATATCAATTTACTAACTAAACACACTTTGATATTACTTAACATTGTCATTACAACAGTAATGGTCGCCACGAAAACCCTATAGGGTATCTATCCTTATATGGAGTACCTATGCACGGTGTTTAAATATAAATCGTTCTTCTTTGTCCAAAACCTAAAAATTGTCGTGTTTTGCTATGTAAAGTCTTGAAACTACAGTCATCTCTCCCTAAGTCGACATTGAAGGGACCATCGAGTTAGGGAGGTATCGAGTTACAGAACACAAAAGCAGTGCAACTGTGTTCCAAGGGACCATCGAGTTAGCCATGAAAACCAACTTTTACTATGGTTCTGTAACTCGATATCGAGATACGGAATACCGAGTAAGGGAGAGTTAACTGTATCTCTTGTCCGAAGTATAGTGGAGAAAAAAGTAAATTTTAAACGGAACTTAGAATTTTTAATATAAATCTGAAGCTCTTAATTTGTCATATTATTGCGGAATTTCGTCCTATCATTGCAATACTGTATTCCTATTATATACAGTGGGATTTCGTTTTTGATATGCTCCGTTTTGGCAGAAAATTGCCATAAACAATAGTACATTGAAAGTATGACTAACTAATGTGCAGTAAAGCTTGAACTAGCAACAACTATACGGGATTACTGTTTTTTTCGGGCTGTGGCCGTGCGGTTAGTGTCGTCTGGTATTTAAGCGCATCGGGTCATGGGGTGTGAGTTCGATTCCCGCTTCAGCCACTGAAACTTTTCGCCAAGAATGTTTCTCGGCTATGCTACTGGAGCATTCTTGTCCGTTGTCTAGTGTTAAGTTACAGTCTGTGCAGCTAAATGGCTGAAGACAGTGTCCGTGTCTTTTTTTTTCTTCGCTTAGTAGTAAGGCAACAGACAAAAAGAAAGATTACTAAAGATGACTGCAAATGATGTCTTCATCGATTTATATTTCTATGGACAGTTGCATAGCAGGAGCCTTCCCAGTAGCACGCTTTATATTGATCGTAGGTAGCGGAATTTGGGGCAAGTGTTCCATCTTAAGCAAATTGTTCTCTAACTTTGCCTAAAGCTTATAAAATCTACCAAATTAGGCTCATGATGTTAGTTTCACATATTTTCATAACCACTGTGCTATTTATAAATAAAATAACTTTAAAAAGTATTAGTTTTTGAGCTTCTCAAATATCATCCAAAATAACCTATTTTTCGACACTATGGGGCAAGTGTGCCACCCATATGGGGCAAGACGCCCACCGATTAAACATCGCATGTAATTCTACTTGTAATGAAATTTTCTTCATTTCCTATTAATATTACTTACAAAGCAGACGTTAATCGATAATTTAAAAAAAAAAAAAATCAAGTTTACTCTCTATTACTCAATTCGAGTAACTAAAATGGTTATTTTTGTCTCCATTCAATACAATATATGTATTACCCTCATATTACGGCGAATATGTATAATATTACACTAGATCAGCACTAATTAACGGTAACATATTGATGTAGATATGTAAAACGGTACTTAATAAGCCGAAAACATGTTATTATTGGATGTTTTGAGAAAAAATCACTTTGGGGGCAAAAATGTCAGTTATTCCCCTTCTATGTATACTTCAGAAACCACTACTGGTGCCTCATTTTGGTTTATTATTATGATTTTGTTGATGATGTTTACATTTTTATAAATTTCACTCCAACAATTTTCGTTTACCAAATAGGTGGCACACTTGCCCCAATAAGTAAAGATTTCAACCAAACTGGATTTCGTATGTAAAACTAAATGCTTTTTTCGTTCAAATGCCACAATAACTTACACATTTGAATAGCTTCACAATGTACAGTACATTAGAAAAATCTGTTAATAATTTACCTATTACCATGCTATTTAGAAACAATTGAATCTTATAAAAATCCACTCTAATTTAGTTGTCTTTGCAAAAGTCGATGTAAATACGTGAAAAATTGAGCAATTTTCATCATATTTTGATCATTGTATTGTGAACTATAAGTGAAAATATTGTTAAGCTCAAAGAGAACATATATATTGTAGTTTTTATAAAAAGCAGGGGTGACACACTTGCCCCTATGGCACGCTTGCCTCAAAGTCCGCTACATGTAATATAGTGTCTTTTGAATTAGAGCCATACAATGCTTGCACATTAAAAGTTTTATCACTACTCTATAATTGCTTCCTAGAGTCATGTACACAGCAGACAGTATAACAAGCTAAAGTAATATGAAAAAAGCTTTTAAGTTGAACGAGAAATAAGATCAATTATCATTATTTTATCAAAACTTTTAAAACGAAAACAGTTTTGATTTGCAAGAGAATGTGTTCATTCGACTTTATGTATGTCTATTAGACTGGCCCAGCTCAGTATGGGAGAAAAATAGAGTTGTATAATTCCACGGGGCACCCCCTAGGATTATTTCTTAGGGTTAGAGGAAGACTTCCTGAAAATTTCAGCTCATTTGGTCGTTCCACGAGCTGGCGCAATTGAATTGAAGTTAATATGGGATTTTCAGCTCACACATATGGGAAACTGCACCTCATCTTCTGTTTGGGTGAGGAAAATTGTTGATCGCGTTCAATTGAACCCAGAATGTCAAAAACACTACTTGATACCATAGCGAACAATATTGTAGAAGCTTGTACGATGATTAAAATTGAGAAAGTTGGTGTTTTAACTATCTGAAGTAGATTTGCAATAATGTTTGGAATTTTTTCAACATAGCTGGGTGGTAGCCACTAAGCGCATCATAGCCACCTATGACGTTGGGCGAGGTGCTGCATAAGGCACATGCATACATGTGATTGTACGGGAGTGCTGATCTAAGCGTATCTTTCAACAGCGTAAAGTTTAATGAAAATGAGCTTAAATCCAGATACGACCTTCTGCAACTTTGTTCATTAGGGTGTCAACTAGTGAATTTGTCATTCTGGATTCAATTGAACGCTATTAAATAGTATACGGAACGAAACAGTGACATAGGGTCAATTTTCAATATATTTGAAACGAATATCCCATACAAACTTCAAATTAAATGCGCCAGCTGGTGGAGCAACCAATTGAGTTGACATTTTGAGAGAGCCTTTTTCTTACCCTACGACTCATATCTAGGGGGTGCCCTGTTGAGTTTTACAACTTTTTTGTTTAAGGGCCAGTCTAATGTCTATCCTTTGTCCTTCCAAGAACTTCTAAAATGTTCGTCCATTTTAGATTCAAAAAGATCAAGTTGTTTGGTTAGTTGTCATCGCAAAGTATGCTCACATTCATTTCATTTCATTTATTTAGTTAACATCTACACAGATAACACTGAATCAACAATTTCACGCCACAATACTCGGTTCGTGGCCGCATCTCTCCATCCTCGGTTCTGCCCCACGCTCGCCAAATCGATACGCACTTGATCCGCCCACCTAGCTCGCTGCGCTCCACGCCTTCTTGTACCAACCGGATCCGAAACGAACACCATCTTTGCAGGGTTGCTGTCCGGCATTCTTGCAACATGCCCTGCCCATCGTATCCTTCCAGCTTTGGCCACCTTCTGGATACTGGGTTCGCCGTAGAGTTTGGCGAGCTCGTGGTTCATCCTTCGCCGCCACACACCGTTTTCCTGCACACCGCCGAAGATCGTCCTAAGCACCCGACGTTCGAAGACTCCAAGTGCTTGCAGGTCCTCCTCGAGCATCGTCCACGTCTCATGTCCGTAGAGGACTACCGGCCTTATGAGCGTTTTGTACATGGTACATTTGGTGCGGGCGTGAATCTTTTTTGACCGCAGCTTCTTCTGGAGGCCATAGTAGGCCCGACTTCCACTGATGATGCGCCTCCGTATTTCACGGCTAACGTTATTGTCAGCCGTCAGCAAGGATCCAAGGTAGACGAACTCGTCGACCACCTCGAAAGTATCCCCGTCTATCGTAACACTGCTACCTAGGCGAGCCCTGTCGCGCTCGGCCCCACCAGCTAGCATGTACTTTGTCTTGGCCGCATTCACCACCAGTCCGACTTTTGCTGCCTCGCGTTTTAGGCGGGTGTACAGGTCTGCCACCTTTTCAAATGTTCGGCCGACGATGTCCATATCATCCGCGAAGCAAACAAATTGACTGGATCTCGTAAAAATCGTACCCCGGCTGTTAAGCCCGGCTCTCCGCATAACACCTTCTAGCGCAATATTGAACAACAGGCACGAAAGTCCATCACCTTGACGTAGTCCCCGGTGGGATCCAAACGTGTTCGCATGAAACCTTCACACAATTTTGCACACCTTCCATCGTCGCTCTTATCAGTCTCGTGAGCTTCCCAGGAAAGCTGTTCTCGTCCATGATTTTCCATAGCTCTGCGCGGTCGATACTGTCGTATGCCGCCTTGAAATCGATGAAAAGGTGATGCGTTGGGACCTGGTATTCACGACATTTTTGGAGGATTTGCCGTACAGTAAAGATCTGGTCCGTTGTCGATCGGCCGTCAACGAAGCCGGCTTGATAACTTCCCACGAACTCGCTTACTATAGGTGATAGACGACGGAAGATGATCTGGGACAATACTTTGTAGGCCGCATTTAGAATGGTGATCGCTCGAAAGTTCTCACAATCTAACTTGTCGCCTTTCTTGTAGCTGGGGCATATTACCCCTTCCTTCCACTCCTCCGGTAGCTGTTCTGTTTCCCAGATTGTGCCTATCAGCCGGTGCAGACAAATGGCCAGCCTCTCCGGACCCATCTTTATGAGTTCAGCTCCGATACCATCCTTACCAGCAGCTCTATTGTTCTTGAGCTGGTGAATGGCATCCTTAACCTCCCTCAAAGTGGGGGCTGGTTGGTTTCCATCTTCTGCAGTACTGACGAAGGCATTTCCTCCGTTGTCCCGTCCTTCATTGCCTGTGCTCTCGGCGCCATTCAGGTGCTCGTCGAAGTGCTGCCTCCACCTTTCAATCACCTCACGCTCGTCCGTCAGAATGCTCCCATCCTTATCCCTACACATCTCGGCTCGCGGCACGAAGCCGTTGCGGGATGCGTTGAGCTTCTGATAGAACTTGCGTGTTTCTTGAGACCGGCACAGCTGTTCCATCTCCTCGCACTCCGTCTCCTCCAGGCGGCGTTTTTTCTCCCGAAAGAGGCGGGTCTGCTGTTGCCGTTTCCGTTTATAGCATTCCACGTTCTGCCGGGTCCCTTGCTGCAGCATGACCGCCCGCGCTGCATTCTTCTCCTCCAAAACCTCACATTGCATTCATATTTTGTGAAGAAATGGAAGTTATTCGATATCGTATTAAGAGGTAACATAAATGTTTTTATTTTGAACTCGTTCAACTCAAATTAGGCTAACAATTTATACAGCTCATCGCAGACAGTTCTCCGAAGAAAAAGCAAAGACGGAGTCTCAGTCAAAAACAAAGGATCGAAATTGCAACGCCTCAAGTTGCAAAACTGCACCAAGTCAGAACTTGCAAGGGAATTTGAAGTAGATAGAGCCACGATCAGGAAAATTGAAATCCTATCAATTGATCAGCTTTATAATGCCGATGAATCCGGACTGTTTTTTAAAATGGTGCCTGGTTTTACATTGGTGCACAGTAGCGAATCCTCTGCATCAGGGCATAAGGTAGCCAAGGATAGATTCACATTTATGCCTTGAGCTGATGCGTCAGGGACCCATAAACTGCCTATGCTTATGATTGGATAATCCAAAAATCCAAGGGCATTCAAGAATATTACCAAGGGTATTCAAGAAAGTTGCCATTGCAATACGATTTTTCTAAGAATGCATGGATGACCAGGGACATTTTTCAATCATGGTTCTATAACACTTTTGTTCCATGGGTCCGGCAGTATTCAGCACGTATTGGAATTGATTCTAAAGCTTTGCTCCTGCTGGATGATTGCACAGCACATCATTTTGAAGAGGAGCTGATGTCAGACGATGGACAGATATCCAGTGTTGCCACATTTTTTCCGAATCTCATCTGTGATTTCGGCCGAAAAAATCTTTTTTATCTTAGGTCAACCTCCAAAAATCTTGGTAAAAATCTGTGTCGTGCAAACATCCAAAATTTATGTTATTAGATCGAGAAGAACCTTTGCAAACGTATTATTACACGCTGTGAACTAGACTATCGAAATGCATACATTTTGCCTTATGCAAGATGGAACGGTTATTGCACTCAGGCAAATGGACTATCGATAAACATAGAAACCCCTTATGAAAATTCGCCACAAATAATCGGGTTGAAATTCATAAATATGCCTTATGAAACCGAAATTTGAAAACAAAAATAGTTTTCGCGGCAACATGAAATCGAACCTACACGCAGCGAACTGGACTATCGAAATTCATACTTTTTGCCTTATGAAAGATGGAACGATTATCGCAATACGAACGCTTTATGTATCGTTTTAGCATCACATTAAGGCGTCGTTAGGCGTGTGGTGTACGCACGGGCCTAACGATCGCAAGGTCCTTGGTTCGATTCCAGGTTGCCGCGAGAACATTTTATTGTTTTCAAAGTTTGGTTTCATAAGGCGAAGCTATGAATTTTCATAAGTCGTTCCTATGTATTTCGATAGCCCATTTGCCTGAGTGTAGTAATTTAAAGATGCATAATTGTTTCTGAAAGTTAAAATAGTTAAATTTTTGAGAAAAAATAAACAGAGTAATGGTATTTCTGCTTTATATCCTCCAAAACTGGGTGCTTAACTCGTGAAATATTCTAAACTCTTAAAAATCTTTTTTATCCCAAAAATCTGTGATCTGTGATTACAGATATCTGTAGGCAAAAACAGAAAAAAAATCTGTGTAATTACAGATATATCTGTGTATGTGGCATCACTGCAGATATCTGTTATATTTCTTCCACCAAATGTGACACCAATAATGCAGCCGATGGACCAGCATATAATCCAAACGATTAAGCTGAAATATAGAGAAAAAATATTTCTGGAGATCCCTTTCTCGCCTATGGATAGTGCAAAACATTTGAAGACCATCAACCTGAAAAATGTTGCATTTTGGCTCCACGGAGCAAGGGCAGAAGTGTCAGAGCTAAAGAAACAATAAGCAAAGAAGCGAAATGTTCCAATTGGAATTCCAAGCTTACTGTCAATGTCATTCCAATCGAGCAGGAGACTTGTCAAACACTTTTTCACACAAGCTGAAAACGGCTCACACAAAAATGTTACCGCCCACGAAAATTTTGCTTCTTCTGAAATAGCATATTTTCTGAATACACAAGTGTCGGTTGCAATTTTCATGCTTTGCATAAAGAATGCTGAGTAGAGCATTACATTGGTTTTTCACACATTCAGTCAATTTTTCATTCATTACCCAAACCTGTGTTAATTCAACACATGAAACCTGTGACCCACTTTTAGCGTGGGATTCAACATTGGCAGTGCTGCGTTATAGATTTGGCATAGTTGATAGCTGATTTATTTTGAATATGATCGTCTCTTTGTAATTTAGACTCTTTAGTCAGAGCAAGTGCTGCGGCAGGCGTGGAGGAATATTGGCATATTTGTGGGCTCAAAATTGATGCATGAAGACGATGTCCCGTTCCGGAAATTCAGCACAACCCAACCGGTGGCACCATCAAATTCAACAGATGAAGATCAGTGTATCGACGACTATTCCGATACAGACGTTTTGGCCTTCGTTAATAACGAAGAGAGTACAAATAAAGACGACAGTGATGAAGATGATGAGGATTTCAATCAATCAGACATCCCAACGGTTGATGCAGTCAATGAGCCCGAGCGTCCTGAACATATTCATAATGAATTCGAGTTCAATGATATTTTACACTTACGTAAAATTATAACCATTGCTTTGGACAAGTGTGTAAATAAATAGGATTTGTTTTGCACAACAGTTAATTTTACAAAATCGAATAAAGTCAAATAAAATATTAAAAAACTATGAGTAGTCAGCTTCATATTTATTGTGCTCCCGTGCTGCGCGCTTCGCATCGTTTGCTGCAAAGTTTTGTCGTGAAATTTCGTTGTTCGCTGTATTTCTTCGTTATTGTTTTTGTGACTATTCACCGTAACAAGTAACGCACTTGTAAACGAACTAAAACTACACTTTGAGTGTCACGCGAAACTTTCGAAATATCGTTCCGTGAATGAGGAAATAATGCGATAGTATTTCTATACCTGCAACAAATTCAGCCGTCATTCCATCCATCGCTTTGTTATCCGTTTGCGTCAAATCATCGTCTCGCCATCTGCATCTGAAGCTAGGAAACTGCAGTCGTGTTGATAGGGTTCAAAACAATAAAAATGTTCACCCATTGCAATGCTTGTAAGATTGAAATTTGTGCAGAAGATGTGGTCGTCACTTGCGAAGGACTGTGTGATGATCATCGTATTTTCCACGCAAAATGCGTCGGCCTCTCCTACGATGAAGGATGTGCTTGCTTACACTCTAACATATTTTGGATGTGTGACGGTTGCAGAGATCTGATAGAGAAAGGACGATTCCGTAATGCATAGTTTCCCAAACTGTGGGTCGCGACCCCCAGAGGGGTCGTGAGATGCTCTCTGGTGGGTCGCGAAAAAAATCTTAATACATATAAATTTTCTTAGATTTTTTTTCTATTTTTTCAAATGTCTCCTCGAATTGAAGCAAACGGTTTTAAATTGAAATTTGAAATCTCATTTAATAATTTCTCGCTTAATTTATGATCTCGTCTTAAAAGCCATTGGTAACCAAGTGTATAGCTTGTAGTTACTGAGTAAACGAATAATTTAAAACGTTTTTTTTAACAATGTTGCAATGGAGAAATGATCGTTCTCTATCTTCCAGTGGTGATAATTTTTATATTGGTCAATTTATTAGCTTAAAAACAACTAGTTACACACTCGCTTATCAATGAATTTTATAAGATCATAAGTTATGCGAGATTTTAGCATTTTTTTAGACTGCCTGACAATCATTAGATATTAATGGTGAAGACACTTGATGTGGCTTCAAAATTTTCTTGGAAAGATGTTAGTAAATTGAAACTGTCATCGACAGAACAGAACAGCTGCCAAACTATTTTATTAAAAACAAACCTTTTACTCATAAAGGAAATGTTTGCGTTAAAACGGAGAACTTTTTAGCATTTATGCTACTGTACAAAGAGTTTTGACAGATGTCGAGATTTACATACTACTTGTTAAACTTATGAAACATACACCTAATTAGCAAAAACTGAAATGTGAAGTATTTGTTAAAATATTTTTATTACAGACACTGAAAGTGCAGTGATAAACAGCACACTCAACGCTAAAGTTTTCAGCTCAGCAAAAATTTGTTTAATATTGCTGTTAACTACCGAAAAAAATCACAAACATGATAAAGTTGAGAAGTTTTAAAACTTTTTCTCTTGGTTAAACTAGTTTTTTTTAACATTTTCCACCTGGTGGGTCGCGAAGAATGTGCCGGACGGCTAGGTGGGTCGCGGACTCGAAAAGTTTGGGAACCTATGCCGTAATGCATTGGAGCAAAAGAGTACTTACGCAACGCAAAAGGAAGTCAACTGTTTAAAGTCGGATGTTGAACGCATTAGTAAACTAATTACTCAATTTTCAACATATTCTTCCGAAACGAGTCTCCCTTCAAAACATCCTCAGGAACCTCATCATGTTGAACCCTCCTGTCCTTTGTCGTCAACCAAAATTAATGAAGCCGATCATGCTAATGAACAAACGGATGAAGATGTCGAATTGTTTGTTTCAAATATTGCGGTTGATGTAACAGATAACGAAATCGAGGAAATGGTTTGCGAGTCCACAGGAGCCAGAAACGTTCGATCGATCAAATGCTTAGTCCCTGCTTGGAAGGATACCTCAACAATGAACTACGTTTCCTTCAAAGTTGCCATCGATGCAAAGTTTCGCAACGCTGCTTTGAAAAGATCAAATTGGCCTGTTGGTGTGAGGTGCCGAGAGTTCAGGAACTTCACTCATACGCCATGGAGACCATTGAATAGGGGCCCAGATAGCCGTAGCGGTAAACGCGCAGCTATTCAGCAAGACCAAGCTGAGGGTCGTGGGTTCGAATCCCACCGGTCGAGGATCTTTTCGGGTTGGAAATTTTCTCGACTTCCCAGGGCATATAGTATCTTCGTACCTGCCACACGATATACGCATGCAAAAATGGTCATTGGCACAGTAAGCTCTCAGTTAATAACTGTGGAAGTGCTCATAAGAACACTAAGCTGAGAAGCAGGCTCTGTCCCAATGGGGACGTAATGCCAGAAAGAAGAAGAAGAACCATTGAATAGTGAATCGCTACATTTGACTTAGATTATTATTGAAATGCTTCATGAATGTTTTGCTTGAATCTGTATGTTAACTGTAACTTACACTTAGCCGTTGATTTTGTTAAATGTGGATTGTAACATGTTATTAGTTTGAAACATATTTTTAAGAATCAATCTGTGCGGCATGAGCCGAAGATGTAGATATAAATAAAGGAAGCAGTTATTTTTCTTTTAAATGTTTAGTTACAAATAAAAAATAATGAAAAAAATGGGTTCCGATTTTGGCAACTGAAAATTTTGCTCTTGTTGCCAAAAACGGAATCCCACTGTAATATAAAATATATATTTTATTACAATCAATACTGGGGAAATTATGGTCTCATCACACCTATTGATTTCTGAAGAAAATAAAGCTATTATAGAGAGCAATGTTTGCGTAGAATAGCTCATCTTTGTACGCCATCTTTTATGTCGGTATTTAAACATGGAATAACTTTGCCATATATTATCGGATCGACTTGGATAAATATATTTTGGAATTGTCAATCCATACAATTTCAACCATAAATAACTTTACACCAAAACAACGCGCCTTAAAAGTGACGCTTTACATTGAAAACAATCTTTCAGTTGGGTTAACTCAACATTCAAGTCCTTGAGAATATCATGGTCAACAATCACCATCTGGCTCAATTAATAAGCAAAAATGGAATATTTGAGAATCTGTAAATATATTTGTGGTAGAATAAGCACTCCAAATAAAACAAACATTTCGTGAATTCCGAACATTACAAAGCCAATAACGACGCCAGCTACGGCCTCACGGTCATTGGGTGAGGGAAGGAATGTTAGTGTGAAGTGTGACATCCATTGTTACTAAAGACCGAGTATACCTCTGTATCTTTATGGTTGTCACGGGAAGGAGTTTTTGTTGGTGGTAAGGACTCACAAGCTATATGAATTCTGTACTCACCTCGGTAAGTGATGCAATTCATGTAACCCCTAAATTGAAAAAGTCACCTATTGACATAGATGGAAACTAAATATTAGAATTGTCGACACCTATGGTGACGAAACTTGAAAGAATTTATTAATACAAAAACATACATGTATGTTGTGTTTTCTTGTTATGAACGATAGGTTAATAAAGAAATGTTATCCAATAATATTAGATATAGAGAATATGATATCCATTAATATTAGAGACTGGCTATCCCTTTGCATCTTCATACTTAGCACAAACATATTTTTGAAAACACATCACAACGCATTCCTCAACTACAAAATTAATTCATATTAACACTGAGAGTTTAAGTTTTTGTACATACAAATTCTTCAGGGTTGTATTTTTTGAGATCTTAGACCCCTGAAGAGTTTGATCTAAACAAAATTACCTGCGAATTATTACTATAGCAAAAAATGGCAAAAATTTCAAGCCTTTCCTAAAAAAAACAAACTGAACGCTATGTGCAAGAAGTTTGTTGTTTAGTTTTGGGATAAGGAATGAAAAATATCGTGTTTATTCTAAAAACAATGATAAATGTAACTCCGATTTGTCCAATTAGAACAACGGGCGCAGCAAATCAATTGGTTTACAAAGTCAACCAAATCCAAATCCTGGTTGCGCTACTGTTTATGGTTACTATGTTATATTTTGCTAGAGTCATGGTTCTAGAAGCAATTGCGTCTTATGGGTTTTGCAGTGCCTTAATTATTTTTTAAAGCTTAATGTCATGTAAATGCAGAGGTTTATACGAACTTTAAAAAAAGGAATTTGTTTCTTTGGTTAAAGACAACTTAGATTAACACCATAGTTTTGCAGCAATATAGACTCACGCTTAAATGAAAGCTAAATGATGGTGCTTCAGAGTACACAGTTTAGGCTTAATTATGTTTATGTCTCTATGACTTAAAATATAAACACTTTCTATCATTTAACAAGTGCGAATGTTCGAGACAAGGCCTGTGAAGAATTTCACCAGATTGTTAACGTTCTAAAAGCTTTTATCACAAAGTTATTAAACTCGATGACTACATGATAAAATTGGAAGGTGTATTTCCAAATCTTCTCCCTTAAGTCCCCTGACAAATACAAATCTTGTTCTAAGCAAAAAATATATTCTGAACGGTATAAACAAATCAATTAATGAACAAACTTTATGACTTGTTTACATTTCCACTATAATAGAACATTATTTGATAATTTTCGCATTTTTGTATTCAATAACATATTGAAAATGTATTGAGAAAAATCCTATAACAAACGCATAAGATTATAACCTTCTTTTATTAATTATTATTATTATGTTATTTTTCGCTAATAACAATAAATGCCATATATTAAATTTAATGTTTAATTGATTGAAAGTTGGTTTTCATTCGTATCATTCAAAAATTCGGCGTAGGTACGCAGCAATTGTATATTGATGATTTATTTCCTTATTTATGATTTTTTGTAGCGGTAGCCATGCATCATTAGAAGTAAATTATTGCCAAAAAAAGTGACCGAATCATGTGATCGAGAAAATATGTCCCATGCACGAAGGAGGAGCTTTTCCGCATTGTAGTTCTGCACTCGGTGCACTTGTGTTGTTTAAAATGAGCATGTACCGAAAATTACCCTTCAGTTTCGGATATCCTTATTTGGTAATGACGAATAATTAATTTGTATTATGGGGATGAGTAGCCAAAAAATATATTTTTTTTGTTCAATGTATGTGTACACAGGTTTATATTTTATTGCTCATTATGAATGTAGAATTTATTACCATAATTTGCGATATAATTTATCGGTAGGATTATAAAAAAAGTATTCAAATTTCAACGAAATATGTCTGTAGTATTTGAGATGGGTTCTTAGAGAGCCTATCAACTTCCTGCCGATCGATAGAATAATTCTTGCTGCAGTTAAGAAATAGTTTTTTTTATGCCCTCCGCTATCCCTCACACCAAAAAGCTCATATGAGCCCCCTGCCAGTGCAAAAAGTTGTTATTTGAAGCATTGACATTGACCCCTCCTTTGTCGCACCACCGACAATCGTGCAATTTTAACTAAATTATGTATCATACTTAATTTTAAGTCCTTTCTTTGCAGCGATAGTTACAAAAAAAAAAACTACTGTTTTATAATTATATCTGTAATGAAAGAACTTAAAATTTTATATAAGACGTTATACGACACAGAATTACCGATTAAAAAAAGCTAAAGTACTAAACTAAAAAAAAAAACAACCGATCTATACCTCATAATTGTGACGTGATGGAATTTGAATCCAAAAGCAATTGATTTCATTATTTCATAGTTTCAGACAACTCTGAAAATGAAAATTCCAAATTGAATCATTAAAGTGCCTAAGCAGTTCTTTATTCTATGCCACCTGTTTTCTGTTAAACAAATTCAAACAACAATTGAGAGGAAGTCGATTGTCGATTGCCATATAGCTGAAAGCGAAATAGCTAAATGGGCTAACAATTTTAGTCCGTTAGGGATGGTACACAAATTATGTCACGCTAAATTTCAACTTTTGTGACACCTCCCCCCCTCCCTTGTCACGTTTTTTGTATGAGTCCTTCGAAATTTTTGTAAGGCTTGTCACACTTGGCTTGACCCCCCTCCTCGGAGCGTGACGTAATTTGTGCATGACCCCTTATGAGAAATTAGTGTAAAATTTTACGTATATTAGGTAGTTTTTCTTTTGCTATAAATGGTTCGTTCAAAAGCTCTGCAACTTAATTTTACAATTATTTTTAAAAAGAATCATAAATATTAAGGTGAAGATGAATCGAAGCCTTTGAACCTTTGATTTAGCACACATCTGAAGAACGAAACAACCGATTACGCTGGAAATTTGATCGATATTCCACCACCAGTGAACAATCAATCAAGTTTTTAGCTTGATAGGGTATCTGGATATCAAAGAGTTGTGTTTGATCCGTTTGTATCTGTTGCATGCTTCTTTGTGGGCGAGCGGTGGAATCCAGATCAATAGGATCCTTAAGTCCCAGTTTTAGTACCAAAAGCTTATCTTTAGACCAGAAACATAAGTTTACTCAATTTTGTAATGTTTTTCCTTCGTTTAAGCCCAAAGAACATTGTTTCCCGACACCCCTTGGTTTAAACTCAAATTTCGGGTGTATTTTGTTTTGCGTGTCCCTTTTCGAAATGTCAGATAGGACCCAGACAACCAAAATATACGTATTACGAAATCACCTGGAGGCTTTGTATGTGCAAAATTTCACTTATAAGATGTCGCGAAAAGGCCTTTTATGTACAAAAGTGGATGCGATATGCGTGCATATATTATGTGATGAATAATAACATACAATGCGAGTGTATAAATATTCAACCGAACTAACCTGTGATCTTATGCGACTTAAATTATGATAACAAATCTCGCATAACTTCTGATCTCGCCATAAAAGCCATTGGTAACCATGAGTGTAGCTCGTTGTGTTGGCGCGTTAGCCGTGGCCAACTCCGGTCGGGTCGGGGTGGACTGTATTACGGGGCGGATGAAAGAAAAATACACCACCTTTTCACACTACTACTACACACTACTTTTTATTTTCTCTGCACTTATTCTACTTTACTTTATTTCACTTTTACTTCACTTGCACTTTTACTTTTCACTACGATAAAGATTCCGCGACGGTTGAAATAAAACTGATTCGCAAGCGATTCCCTCCGTGTATTTATACTCATCTTGAGTACTTCCAGAACGTTCTCACGCAAACGCGACACGTGTTCCAGAATGTTCGCGATGCGCACGCTGCTGCAGTAGTGAGAGCCATGATGATGACGAATGATGACGGCGGGAATCGCTCAACGGCACTCGCGGATGACACTCACAGTCATGGATGTAACTCACACTCTCAGCGGCGTCGTTAGGGTGGGACTCATCGGGGGCTTAAACTGTGTGAGTTCTGCATTTCGGCTATGTTTCCGATTGTTGTTGGTTCTTTTACTGATGCGGGTTGTGCTCCATTGGGTTTTTCTTTTTGTAGGAGTTTCCGCACGTTCCGTACGGAACATACTCCCCCCGGTTGACACGAAGTTCAACAGCTTGTTTGTAGTACTCAACGGTGCTGCTTTTCTAAGGGTAATCTCTGAATCGGTTGTTCGGGTGTCGAAACCTTTGTGACGCATTCGTGGGTAAAAGACCAGGCTTGGATGGCGGCGCATAAAATCCTCATTTCCTCGGGTTTGATTGGTTCGTGACGGCTTGTCTATGGCTGGGTGACACATACTCTTCTTCCGTGCGATGTTTCGGAGAGGTCGTCGGTCGATGTTTGTCGGTTTTCGGGTTGAAATCACATGTACGTTGGGCTCTCTTTTAACGTGTGAGGATGGAGTCGAAATTCTCTTGGGGTTCGGATATCGTTCATCCGATCGGTTGGGACTGTCTACAACAGCGGTGAATGCATGTTGAGCTTCCTCAAGGATAGATCTGTCTCGGAACACACCAGAGACAACCCATCCTAGTCGAGTCTCTCGTAGTTCGGGGTAGTCCTCATCTAGTTTGATGTTTCCTGGTCGCAGAAGGTCGAAGAATAATTCGATGCCCAACAGCATATCTACTTTGGCGGGTTTATGGAATTCTGGATCAGCAAGGCAGACTCCAACTGGAAAGCTCCATGTTGAAACATCAACTGATGTCGACGGAATGTAGCTTGTCACGGTAGGTGCAACTAAACACTCCACTCTAGCTCGGTAGTCGGTTATTCGGGATCGGAATTCTACCATAGCCTTCTCCTGAGTATTGGTTCGGACGTTGCTAATACCTCGAATCGGGATGCTGACACGTTGCCTTTCTACGCCTAGACGGTTCGCTAAATCGGTCGAGATAAAGTTCACTTGCGAACCACTGTCTAGCAAAACACGGCATGGCAGCGGTCGGCCGTGCTGGTCTATAACATTGACGACTGCGGTTTGTAGAAACACGGTTTTGGAGGAATCGACGTAGTTGCATTGAAGCGATGGTCTTAAGTCTTCACCCGACACTGCTGGACTGGTGGACACTGTGTTCTGGTTCGGGACTAGTCGGGTTTCCATCGTTGGATTGGACACGTTGTTTCTCAGGCTTTGCGTTGGTTCGTCGTTGTGGAGTTGTGTATGGTGCCGCTTCTGGCATTTCTGGCACACCTTTGGAGAAGAGCATTCGCTGGAAGTGTGCCCTTTTTGAAGACAGTTGAAGCAGGCACCAGTTGTCCATACCTTTTCCATCCTCTTAACTATCGGCAGTTTTGCAAGCGTACTGCATTGGTAGTTGCGATGAGCTCCTTGGCAAAAGTCGCAAACACTTCTTCTAGGAGGTTCGTTTGGTTCTGCTCGTAGGGTCGAATCGGATGCAATCGTTTTGGAAGCCTTCGGTGCTGATTGGTTGGGTGAGCGCTCTGTGTCTGGGTTGAATACCATCTCACAGTTCTCCAGCATTTGGAATCGGGTCTGAAGAAATGAGACGGTCTGCGCATACGTCGGCAACTCACCTTTCTTCTGTGTGGCCTCCCATGCCATCCTCGTTGGTTGATCCATCGCGGACGTCAGAATGTGGACCAGGAACAGGTCGGAAACACCCAAGAACTCCTGCTCGAGGTATTTCAGGCTCTCGACATGGCGGGTACAGTCGTCGTAAAGCCGTCGAAGCTCCTTGTAGGATCCTGAAGCCATTTTTTTGATGTCGAATAGGCCACGAATGTGCGTCTCTACGATGATCCTCTTGTTCTCGAATCGTTCGGTGAGGATGGCCCATGCTTGCAGGTAATTCCCTTCGCTTATCACTTTGGCATCGAGAACCCCTGCCGCTTCGCCAACAAGCGCCTTATCAAGGTGATACAGCTTGATGGCATCGGAGTCTCCAGAGTTTGCCATCAAGTCCTGGAATATGGCCTTAAACTTGGGCCAGTTGGCATACGATCCATCGAAGGTGGGGATCGGAACTTTCAATGGTTGCTGCTGTACGATTACTTGTGGCTGTGGCACTGGAGTTCTGACGGAGTTCATCTCGGTTGTTAACATCAGCTCGTCGATGGTCGTGCGGACGTAGTTGTATCGTTCTTCAAACGACACATAAACCTCCTCTTGCTGGCGGAAGGCTTCGTCGGGAATGATGGCGATCAGTTTGCTGTGCACTATGCTGAATTCACTGTAGGCATCGTCGATGTTCTTCAAAAATGTCCTCAGCTGGGAAGGACTAACCTGGTTGCGAGCGGCGACAAGTGCCCTTTCCACTCTCGTTAGTTTCAGGCTCACTTGATCACGTTGGCGGGACAGCGACGAAAGCTCCTTCAGTGTCTCAGCATCGGCGGTGACTTCCCAGTTGGAAGCGGCTTCAGCTGCTGCCTTAGCAGCCGATCTGGTCTTCGGGGGTGTCATAGTAGACGATCTTCAGTTGGAACACACAGCGTTGCGGGTAACGACAGCGTGTCGGGTCGGAACGGTGGTGCAGAGTCCTCCTCGGGCAACGGATGCTCGATAATCCACAAACGGTGGCGGCGGCGGTAGCAGTAGTAGCTTCTCCTATCCTCGGGCGGTACACGTTCTGGCTAGGGTGCCACGCAAACGTGTCGGGTAGCGGTGGTGCGTAATCCTTTCCTAAGGGCGGTGGGGCGGCACTGGATCCGGCTCGAAGGACCACTATGTTGGCGCGTTAGCCGTGGCCAACTCCGGTCGGGTCGGGGTGGACTGTATTACGGGGCGGATGAAAGAAAAATACACCACCTTTTCACACTACTACTACACACTACTTTTTATTTTCTCTGCACTTATTCTACTTTACTTTATTTCACTTTTACTTCACTTGCACTTTTACTTTTCACTACGATAAAGATTCCGCGACGGTTGAAATAAAACTGATTCGCAAGCGATTCCCTCCGTGTATTTATACTCATCTTGAGTACTTCCAGAACGTTCTCACGCAAACGCGACACGTGTTCCAGAATGTTCGCGATGCGCACGCTGCTGCAGTAGTGAGAGCCATGATGATGACGATGATGACGGCGGGAATCGCTCAACGGCACTCGCGGATGACACTCACAGTCATGGATGTAACTCACACTCTCAGCGGCGTCGTTAGGGTGGGACTCATCGGGGGCTTAAACTGTGTGAGTTCTGCATTTCGGCTATGTTTCCGATTGTTGTTGGTTCTTTTACTGATGCGGGTTGTGCTCCATTGGGTTTTTCTTTTTGTAGGAGTTTCCGCACGTTCCGTACGGAACACGTTGTTTCTGAGGATTTGAATGGATTTTCATGCTATTTAACAACGCTATGGGGAAGAAAGGATCATTATCTACCTGCCCGTGATGTTGGTTTGGATGCTTATTCCTTCTTCTGCTCAGAAACAATGAGCTACACAGGTGGCTACCAATGGCTTTTAGGGCGTTATCTCAGAGTATGCGAGAAATGTTGATTTGATAGCTGCTACGGATTGATTCGACTTACTTTGTACAAGTGTACGAAAGTGTGACAGTGCATGTATCAGGTATTGGAAAAAGCGTGACAGGGGGGAGGGGGGTCGAGAAATCCCGAAAAACGATGGACGTCATATTTGAATCGTCCCTGTTAGCGGTTATGAACGAAATAAACAGTCGTTACCTTATTAATAAAATCAAATGGGTTCTGAACTATGCAGCTCAGTCATAGAATGCAATCATTTGGAAAATCATGAAGTTTGCTGTGTCGCATGACAGTGTTCACTGATTTTTAATAATTGATCCCGGAACCGGTTCCTCGGAAACCCGGATACCGGTTCCTCGGAAACCCGGATACCGGTTCCAAAGTGGCCAAATGGGTACTGAACTATGCAGCTCAGTCATAGAATGCAATCATTTGGAAAATCATGAAGTTTGATGTGTCGCATGGCAATCTTCACTGATTTTTAATAATTGATCCCGGAACCGGTTCCTCGGAAACCCGGATACCGGTTCCTCGGAAACCCGGATACCGGTTCCAAAGTGGCCAAATGGGTTCTGAACTATGCAGCTCAGTCATAGAATGCAATCATTTGGAAAATCATGAAGTTTGATGTGTCGCATGGCAATCTTCACTGATTTTTAATAATTGATCCCGGAACCGGTTCCTCGGAAACCCGGATACCGGTTCCAAAGGGGCCAAATGGGTTCTGAACTGTTCAGCCCAGTCATAGAATGCAATCATTTGAAAAATCATGAAGTTTGATGTGTCGCATGATAGTATTAACTCGCTTCCACTCCGGAACCAGGTGGCCAATCCTAAAATTCTGTCCAAGCCCTTAAACTATAAGGATATGCGCTTCTTGTGTTAAAATTTGGTTTAAACATATCAAAAAACAAAAAAGTTACAGACCAAAACGTGTTTTTTCCAACACTCGTTTAAGGGGGTTGGTAATGGAAGGGTTAACTACAGACGGGGTTGGTGGTCTAATGGCTACCGCTTCTGCTTCGTAAGCAGAAGGTCATGAGTTCAATCCCAGGACCGTCCCTTTCCTCGTACTTTGTAGTTGTATCTTTCACTTGCTTCTATCTACCAATCTTAATATATCACAGTTGATGTTATCTATCATAGTTCCATAGCATTGGCTAGAACCCGAGACGGACAGAAATAAACCGTTTCCCTACGCTTCCATTCGTTCATCATTATAGCATGCCTTCCTTTGCGCCTGATACATAGGCAGTCTTCTAACCGAACCAGCAAGCCTTTCTGCCATAAAAATTACCCTACCCTTTCACCTTTCCCGCATGAACTGGCGTTGATGCAGTGGTATATACGGTCAACCATGGGGGCCAGTTGAGTGCATCATCAATTCCTTCCCCTTCCCCTCATTGATCTGCATTCTGACGTGGCAGGCGCCATTTTCGCCTAAAAATAGAAGATCACCAACACTTATACACTGAAGGTGCCTGTTAATCCCAAGCAGTTATCTGGATGGTTCCTTGTGTAAGTGCAGCTGATCTGGCGATACTGGAGTAGCAACCACGGGCGGCCAATCAAGCTCAAGCTCATGCTCATAAAATATCGTTTTAACTACCGCCCAACATTAAATAACTGGACAATGCGTACCATTGGAACTTCGCGTACCTACAGGTATAAAATAGACCCCATTTGTGGTCCTTAGCCTCTTGTCCAGTAACTCCTATCCCTACCTCCCCGTGGTGCCGCCTGGGGTACGAGTAACCGTAGGGAAGATCGGGTAACCAACCCTGGTGGGACCTTGGTCGTATGCTGACAGGGAAAAGGGGGCTCCACTCTTCTGAGGGTGTAGATTATCAGAGCGTCTGTTCTCCATGTTAGGGGCGGCTTAAAACAGCGTCTGTTCTCCATGTTAGGAGCGGCTGATCATCGTCCTTGTGCCATCTTGGTTTGAAGCAGTTGAATGATTTTTTTCCCATCTTAGCGCTCATCGCGTTGAATTATGAGACCTCCATTGAAAAAACAATCAGATTCTTCCATTCTTATCTTATCTCAGCTGTACAATAGATTGTTCATTTCATTCAACGTTTTGAGACCAAATAAATGGAGCTGATCTCGAATATATATAGAAAAATCATTCTGGTATCAAATAAGCATTATAAAACAATATTTGTATTTAATAACCTGTTTTTAAGCTGAGAAGCAGGCTCGGTTCCAGTATGGACGTAACGCAAGAAAAATAATAATGATAATAATGATAATAATAATAATAAGAGTATGCGTAATCTGTTTTTATTGGTAACCCCGAAATTCAATATGTTTAATGCTGACCTGAGAGAGAGAGGAGACAGCTGGCTTAGATTGCGAGCACCGAAAAGTCACGGGAACCTGTCACCAACTGTCACTGGAAAACTGGCTCATTCGAAGGGCAAAGCGTGAAAAACCGTCAAAATTCAATTAAAATTAATCAAAATTTCTAGGTGATTTTCGATGATTTCACATTTCAAAAAGTTGAAAACCTAAATATAGTTATGTTTTGCGAAACTGCTATTGATTTTTTTATATTCATATCCTTTTTCATGGTGAACAACAAGAAGAGAATATGATTTTGACCAAAATAAGTTCATCTGACCTTTGTGCACAACCCAAGAATTCAAAAAAGAAGTCAAAAAAGGCAAGAAAACATGCCAACTGTCAGTGAGCTGACTAGGTGAAAAACCCATTCTACTACTTAAAATCAAGATGGCGTCAAAATCCAAAATGGCCGCCAGATTTTTTCACTCAAAATAACATTCCTATTCTTCACTCGACTCAAAGGAAGAACCTACGATTAAAAACTTGTTTCTTTGTTTTGCAAAAAATGATGTTTGCATTGATTGCACTCGCCATATACGGCAAAATCAAAGAACATAATAGAAAATCGTTCATTTCGTAGAGGAGCAATTCTCGCTGAAACCAGGCCGCCATCGGCACCCATCGTTAGAATTCCAATTTTATGTCACTGATCCCTAGTTTTCGATAAAACTTAAGGGTGGTCCTTTCGGTTTTCTCAAATTGGTGGACCCCTCGTACGCCAGCTAGCTGAGCAGTTTGCAAAAAATTCCATTTTTTGATAAATCTTGGGTATTTCTTCACGTGATGTCTCATATTTCCCTTGGAACACATAGCAAACTTAGTGGCATCGTGTAGACATAGCTTTCATTTCAAGTTAAAAAAATAAAATTGGCGGCCATTTTGAGTTTGGCCGCCATTTTGAATTTTGTTAGAAAAATCGGTTTTTCAACACTAGCGCACCGCTCGTTTTGAATTCTGAGATCACCATCAGAAAGCTGAGAAAAAAATTGCGTAAGATGGGCTACAAAAACTAGGTGAGCAATGGTATTTACCCTATGAAATGAACGATTTTCTAAATCATGTTCTTCGATTTTGACGTATATGGCGAGTGTAATCAATGCATATATTAAATATTATCCAAGAAAAAACTACAAATAAGCAATACAATAATAAAATGTTCCTAAAAACATACGGTACAAAAAAATTTCTCTTGTTTAACTAATTCGTTTATTTGAGACTCAATCGCGTTTCACACTTGTAGGCGCGGGGTCCAAAAAGAAGACCTTAACGAGGCGGACGCTCAACCGGGAGGCGAACGGGAAACATTGCGAGATCGATTGTTATAAAACGCGCTTGTTGCTAATTCAACTGATACTGATATTCTTAGAGCCCTATTTTATAAGTCGAGTCGATCAAAATGACTCGACTGGAGTCACTGTTGAACAAAAAAAAATCGTTCGACACGGCTCTGTCATTCGAGTTTTTCGACAGTTGGCACTCTATGTGACTGGATTACTATGGCAGTTGACGAATGACATCTAAAATATGCATGCTTACTTTGATTGACAGTGATTACAGACGAGTCACATGAATATGATCGATTTACAAAATAGACCCTTAGTATGGACCTATGCACGGGTTCTCTATTTGACTTTTGAGCGGTGCCGTGTTATTTACGTGACCATGGCAACGAGTGAATTGGGCACCGCTTAAACGTCAAATTAGTGAACTCGTGCATGGACCAATAGACTTACAAAGTGGGACATGTATAGAAATATAATAGAGAATCAAGGAGTGAGAGAAAGAGATTCTGCCGTTTTGGGGATAAGAGTTCATCTTCATGTCGGCGAATACGTTTAGATCACTTTAGATCGAAGCTGATAGGGTTTGCGCCCTATTCTCGCTCGAACAACACTTCACGGAGCTGAAATTCATTCTTGTTTTATTTTACAATGTATTGACTTTTTCAATGCCAAAACTGGAGCTGGGTACTAGTGACAACTTGAGGTTAGTGGTCGAAATTTTTTAAGGAAGAACATGGTAAGGATTGGGTTCAGGCCAGGTCAGTAAGTCGTAAGAGTCGCCCCAAGGAAATGCTGGAAACTAACACAACCCTATATGTGCGGCCCGTGTCGTGGCCAGCTACGCCGAGGTGATCATATCCTCAACGCCAGGTCATTGTATTGAATAGCACAATAAGTTATACTCTCCAGGATTTGATAAGGCTTGGTGTTTGATCAACCCAGGGCCTTAGGGATTGGGTTCAGGGTTCTCTTCAGCTCTCCAGGGAGGTATATCGTGGTAGCTCGATTTTCGTTTTAAGGCGCTAGTACCAATTTCTCAGCATTTAATATCTTGTTAATTGCAGTTTTATTTTGAAACTGAGATATTTAGAGCTAAATATTTATATTTTCCTTGAAACATTTTAAATTTTTAGCACTAATTTTATATTTAGTAGTAAATTCAAATTTTTGTTGCTTAAGAGAATATCGATTGTTTAAGATTGTTCAAAATATTGATTATGTCTGATTATTTTATTGATTACTTTTTGATAAAACAAAGAGTGTTCCCATTCTTTAACTGCTTGTTTTTTTGGCTGCCATTACCATTTACCGCTTCATCAAAGCATACTTTCATTACAAATCATTATCACATTTCTCGCATATATTGTGATCTCGCCATAAAAGCCATTGGTAACTGAGTGTGTACCTCCCTTGTTTCTAAGCAAATAATTGAACCAGGATGAAAACTATCACCACTGGGAGATAGAGGAGGATCTTCTTTTCATCGTAGCATTGTTGAATAACGTGTAAACCCATTCGTTTGCTCGGTAACAACAAGCTAAACATTCGGTTACCAATGTCTTTTAGGGCGAGATCACAATTTAGTCAAGGTTCAAACCTTGATTGAATGGTCAGACTAATGAACATTCAATTCATTTTAGATTTATGGCCACAGTTGTGAAAAACCGACCTAATTCAAACTTTATGCCAAAACTATATAAAACACATTAACACTGATTTTCTTCTCAAAAATTGACAGACTCCAGTTATGTTCACCTAGTAGTTTGTTTTTGTTTTATTGAATTATCGCAGTAGTTTTAAGTGAAATGCAGTCAATCAATACCTGTACGACACCGTTGCCATTGCCGTGTGAAGAGTTAGCTTCATCATTTTTTTTCGACTCGGGGTACGATATTGTTGCTATCTCGGGCATGATTAAACCTGTTTCCTGTCCGCTTATTTTCTTTCCGTTAAACCAAACACACGAACTTAGAACACAATACTATACAAAATGTTTCCATAGAAATACCACATTTAGAGACAAGGTTGGTAACGGATGGCACTACTTCTGATACTGAAGACAGATTGATTGTGAATAACGAGACGTCCGGCTCGTTGGCTTTTCACGGCGATCTTATCAATGTACAAATGATAAATTTTATAGTGTTTTAAATGTTTGACTAGCGAATTGTGGCTATTAAGCAGTTTAAGCAGTAAAAGTAACGCTATTTGCCTGTTTTGACAAACTGTGGAGTCGAGGTGAACTCGTCACTGCGTTTTTCTAAAGGTCTGAACGATGTCAAGAGCACTTGGCAAAGATAAGTGAAAACAAATCCACGTCATTTTCGTAGAACAGTCGATACCAGTTTTTTGTTGTAGGATAGGTTTTTTTTAACAATGCATAGGCATTTTTGAATCATAAATGATTGTTGAACAGTATGGTATATTTTTATACGGTAGGGTAAATGTTCTTGTTATGGCCAGGAAAATCTCGGTTCGATGATTTAGGCCGGAACAAATTTGAAATTTTACTTTTGTCTCCCCCCCCTTCAAAATTTTCAAAAAATCAGAAGAAGAATATAAATAAAACATCTTATTTTCAGTGTAGATTTTCATTATTCTTCGTGTTTTTTAACTAGCTTTGTAATTCGTATTTACTGTATTATATGAGCTAACAGGTGTTATTGGATAACAAGTCCTCAATCTGTTTGTTTTACTGTAACAGAGTTGCCTATGAAAAGAGATTTTTTTATGATTTACATTAATTCTTCTTCTTCTTAGCATTACGTCACTACTGAGACAGAGCCTGCTTCTCAGCTTATTGTCCTTATGAATACTTTCACGGTTATTAACCGAAAGCTTTCTTTGCCAAAGTTGCCATTTTCGCATTCGTATATCATGTGGCAGGTACGATGACACTTAATGCCCAGGGAAGTCAAGGAAATTTCCATAACGAAAAGATCCTGGACCGACCGGGAATGTTACATTAGGGCTGTTCAAAATTTAAAAAAAGTTTGAAAATTCAATCTCCCATATCTTTTATACAATCTTTACCATAAAAATAGAGTTTGGTGAAATTTTCAGCTTTCTAGGTGGTGATTTGAAGGTGACCCAAAGACGATGTTGGTTTATATAGAAATTACTATGAAGAAATGTTGAAACATGTTCCAAGCACGTTAGTACTGGAATGTAAGTACAAATTTATCATCCCATAGTAAAAACTCATTCTTCAAACCATAATAAAGAAGTTTGCTGAAGAGAGCAATTCAATCCGACCGATAGGAGAAAAGATATTCATGAGTTTGTTAGCTATTATTTAGCTTCACAGCCCTGCAATCATCTACAAAAATCCAAAACAAAATTTGCTCAAAACGGATTTGTTTCTTCACCAACTTCCTTCATTAAGACTTGAAGAATAAGTTTTCCCTATGGAATGATATGTTTGTACTAACAGTACTAACGTAATTGGAATATTTTTCAGAATTTCTGCATATTAATTTTCATATAAACCTACATCGTCTTTGGGTCAACTTTAAATCACCACCTAGAAAGCTGAAAATTTCACAGAACACTATTTTTATGGTGAAGATCACAAGAAAGATATGAGAGATTGGATTTTCAATCATTTTTAAGATTTGAATCGCCTTAATGTTACACATGTTGGACCAAATTGATACAATCTAAATATGATTTCAAGTTGCATATAAGTGCAACATTTTCGCAGTCTTCTTGAAACTGTTATTAGCTAGAGTACAATTTGAAAGCCGTTTTATGAAAAATGTTATGCGATCGATGTTACGAACATCGAAAAAATGTCGTGTTTATTATTCAAACATTTTGCTTTGACGGATATATGTGGCAAAACATGGTTTTTCACCATATGAGAATAACAAATGATGGATTTCCCTGAATTTCCATTTTATTATTTTTTGTCCCCCCCCCCCTCGACACATTTTGATGGAAGGTGACAAAAGTAGATTTTAAGATTTGTTCCGGCCTTATTGCTCGCAAGAGATTTTTCTCTAGATTTGTTAATGAACAGAAACTTTTATGTTTTGAATACTTTCACTTGGATCTCAAGTTTTTAACAGGCACTTATTTTAAATTGTATGATTACGGGGTCTTATTCAGTCTACTGGTTAGAATTCACAGATTCTTCTTCTGTCGGGTGTGAGATCACTGCGTCCATTTTTTAGAACTATTGTGATATACCCTTTTGATTTTACAAAGACCATCAGTGGCGAGAACGCCACCGGAATACTTTGCGCGGTGACTGAGCTTTTAGCCATCTGCCATTGATGGGCAGAAGTCCTAAGTTGCAGCAATGTGAATCCCCCAATCTGGTATGATCAGCCTGATAAAGCCGACCACTTCCCTGGGGGATGCGTTCCAAATATCGGCCGGCTCCAAAAAGGGCTTGCCAAATATTTTGGACTATCGTTGTATATGTGCACTGCAGGAGCAGAGAAGGTGTTGAGAGGTTTCGCACGTTTCACTACAGAAACTGCAATTTGGGTTTTGGATGGCTCCAATCTTTTGTAAATGGTATCTGCTGGGCAGTGTCCATTTATTAGACCGGTGTAGGTGCTGAGGTCCCTTTTGTTGAGACCAATGAGTTTTTGTGTTTGTTTCGAATTAATTGTGACGAATGTTTTGGACTGATTCGCATTGGAAACTGTTTTCCAATTGGATATATTTTGACTGGACAACCAGCTGTTCAGTTCAATATTTAGTGAGCAGTTTGATATGCCAAAGAATAGCTCAGGATCAATGAATGTATTGGCCGATCCATTCCTGGCTAGCTCATCGGCGATTTCATTACCCTATAGACCCGTAGGCCCGGATTCCAATATAGTTTAACTCGATTGCGGATGGCTAGGGTTTTTTAGAGCAAGAACACATTCCCACACTGATATTGAGTTAAAAGTGTAAGCTTTCAGAGCATGAAGAGCTGCTTGGATGTCGGAGAAAATACAGATTGTGGCATTTCTGTAATTCCTCTTTACGCTGAGCTGCGCACATTCAATGATAGCATACACTTCAGCCTAAAAAACTGTAGGCCACTGTCCGAGAGGGACAGAGATTTTAGTTCTTGGTCCGTGCACTCCAGATCCAGAACGATTGTTCATTCTCGATCCATCAGTGTAGAATTTGATTGAGCCTGGAGGAATACTCGGTCCACCTTCTTGCCACTCTTGTCGAGAAGGAATGAACACCGTATATGGTATGTCATAGTTCACAACCATTTCCATCCAGTCACTGCATTTTTCTACAGTTGGATTTATAGAAAATTCGTTTAGTATACTTAGGTGACCGGTTAAATCACCTGGCAGAAGGTTTATTGATCGTTTTAGCATCAGAGCGCTTTTCTTAGCATCTAGCTTTATGAATTGATCTAGCCGGGGCAGATTAAGCATTGCATCTAGGGCGAATGAAGGGGCGCTGCGAACTGCACCAGTAATGGCGACGCAGCGCGTTGAATTTTGTTCAGCTTGGCTCTAGCCATAACCTCGCTTGTTTTTGGCCACCAAATAAAGGAAGCGTAGGCTATTCTAGGTCGAACGATGGTTTTATATATCTACATAATCATATTAGGTTTAGGCCCCACTTCTTTCCTTGACACCTTTATTTACCATGTTTTGAAGATGAGTTTGAGTTGAGCATCGAGCGTAATGCCAAGGTATTTGACTTCATTTGAGTAAACCAATTGTGTAAGGTTAAGGAAAAGAGGTTTCAGCTGTACCTTTCTGTGCTTTGTGAAAGGAACAATTGTAGTTTTTGAAGGATTTATCCCCAGTTTCTCTTTCAGACACCAGGAGAGCGTGTAATCGAGAGCTGATTGCATTCTTGCAAGGACAACGCTTTCAAATTTGCCGCGTACAATGATGACAACACCATCAGCGTAGCCAACAACCTCGAATCCTCTTTTTTCCAAGCTATTAAGAAGATCATCCACCACCAGGCGTTGCAGAATTCGCTCTCATTTGAGAATGAAGCACGATCAAAGCAAGCAAAGAAAAACATCCCATCTGTTGCGGTCCACGATCGTCATTGTATCGCAAGGTGTAACAAGTCTGATAAATGGAAGCAGCGAGCGAGAGCCCCAACGAGAGAGCGATGATAAAATCCATTTTTCTCGCTCGTTTACCGTTGGGGATAGGTGTTTTTCTTTACTGGTACGATAAACAATCCACGAACTTCCAATAACAACAGTGTCCCCCAGGCTTGGAGCATGTTTAGAGGGGTTTTATCATGCACTACTATACCCCCAATCTGATCAAACTTGTAGCAGTATACGATAAACAGTCTCTCATAATGTGCAGCAAGTTATGATAGTTACAGAGAGCGATACGTGAGCGATTCTCTCAATTTTCTCAGGATTCAATCCCTGTCCACCACTAGAGACCCTCTTTGAAGACACCCCTTTGTGGCCATGACAGTGGCGCACGATCCGCTCAACTCGGATGAGATTCGGCGATTTGCTAGCATAGCATGTACCCAGGTAGCAATGCATGGGTCAAATTTTCTCCTATGCATTGCTGACACTATAGACGAATAGGAAGCGTTATCGAATGCACCCTCAATGCCAAGAAATGCCACGATGGCGATTTCCTTTGCATGAAAAGTTTTCTCGATCTTGTTGACTAGCATGTGTAGTGCTGAGATCGTAGATTTTCCACTTTGATAAGCGAATTGGTATTTGGAAAGAGGCATTGCTTCCATAAATTTTGAATTTATGAACTCTCCTAAGACCTTTTCCATTATTTTAAGCATGGGGGATGAAGACAACTCGAACTTGACGCCAGTCATCTGGAATATGTCCTAAGACTAAACTGGCCTTAAAAATCTCTAGCATTGGAGGAATAAGCGTTTGCTCCTCTTTCTGGATAAGCGCTGGGAAAATTCCATCCATGCCAGCAGATTTAAATGGCTCAAAGGATCTCATTGCCCTTTCCACCCTTGCTCGCGTAAAGGCTTGTTTGGCAACCTTCAGTGCCTCTCTTTTGGTACTTGAGTCCCATGACAGGAGCTCTTGTTGACCATTGACGCCATGTCTGTCGCCATTAGCGTTCACGCTTGCTTCTGGGATTGTATCAGGGAAGTGAGTCCTCAGCATTTCACGCAGTGTTTCCATGGGATCCACAGTGAGCGAACCGTCAGTCTTTCGGAGAGTTCCCAGACCATTGGAGTGGTCTTTCGATAGAGTTTTATGAAGTCTGGCAGCTACGGGAGTCTTCTCAATGCTTTCACACATGACCCAAGAAACATTTGCCTATTTTATAGTCATTTATTAAGCAATTTTTCACAACTACATACTGAATAGTTGCTTTATTATATTACTTTGCAGCTGCTACGCACACATTGTTCAAGCAAATCTGGCGAAATTATTAGGCTACTTATTATTTAGTGATTGTAATCATATATTGTAATGATGTTTATTCAGGTTTCACTTAGCCTAATAAGGACTATTGATTTAACAACGCACATTTAACAAACAACATTATTGCAGTTTAGTTCAGCATAATGTTTTACAACATTTTAATTATTTCCCTGTGAAGCCTTTGTTCAGGCGTTGTTCACACAAATTTGGAGAAGTTATAAAGCGTGTCGTTGTATATTGACTTTATTCTACACTTCAAAATCGGTTTATAAGCATTTATCTCAGCTTTTATTAAACTGCCACAAAATTAATTGAAAACCAATAAATGACCAAAAATCGAGTAACACTGTACTTCAAAAGCAGTGTATACTTTTACCAAGAATTAATAACCACTTTTAATAATTACCTGGATACTGGATTCAAACTCGAGACCTTCCCATCGTCAGCGGTATACCTTGCCATCTGCGCTATCCTTGAATTCATATATCGCCCTTCCAGTGTCCAGTATAAACCTCTTGTAGCTGAATATTGATCATGCTTGAGCTACTATTCAACAGTGTCTAATCAACACGTGCTATGCTGATCAACAACTGAACAAGCGCATTACTTCTGCTGCTGTTCAGTACTGATGCAAGCTGAATTCAGTCAGCTATTTATAGCGCACAGTGAGAAAATTTATATCAATGCAGGTCAATAATAAAGTTTATTCAGAAAGTAAAAACAGTCTGAAATGATTAATCGAATTTCATAATAAAGCTAAGTATGCTGTTTTCACTACACTTTTTAATATTAAATTTAGGGGGGATTATTAGAGTATGTTTAAAACTACAAATTGAAACGAGCACTCGACACTGAAGAAGTCTGTAAGTCGCAGACGAAATAGGCCTATCTGTCAAGATGAGCAACACATATTAGAGTTTAAAGGTATTTGCTCGCCTTACTAGTGATTTAAGTATTTTATTTTTTTGCAAAAAGTGAAGTGTTAAAGTTCAATTTGTAGTTTTATGCTGTTTTGCTAAGGAAAAGTAAAGAAATTCCTTGACTGAATGTGTCAAGAAATTTCCTACAGAAAGCCCCCTTTGAAATGACATTTTTTCTCAACTGCATACTACCATCAGAAAAATGTGATTTTCTGGACCATTTCTGGGAAGAAATTTTTCACGCATCGAGATAGGCGATTCCTTTTCTTGTCAGTAGCAAACCAGCCTTCAGTTTTAACTTGTTAAAACTTTAATTGAATTGTTCATCTAACTGTACTAAAATTCATTTATTTCATATATTATATTTTTATTAGGTTAATACTTTAATTATTTGTCGTATTTTTTCTATGTATTAAGCATTATAGAAATATAAAATATGTTTCAATCATTTTTATGTTAAATGAGCTCTTTTTGTTTTTCAAAACAAAAAAATCCACATTATCAGAAGGCTGATTCAACATATTTTCTAAACATAATTGAATAATTGTATTGAGAAAGCATCAGTTATGATTGTATCCAATATGTTTTTATATATTAGTAAGTTAGTGACGAATTCGCCAAGGGCAAAAAGCCACACAAATAGAGATAAATAATAATAATAATATTAGTAAGTTGAACATTGCAATACATTACACGGTAAAAAATCAGCACGTTCGATTGAATAGATTGATCACTTGACTCAATTCAAAACACCAACCACCATGATTTGAAGGGTTCTAACTTTGGATTTGCTCTACTGTCTCTAGAACTAGACTCTGAAGTGGAAAGTCGTTGATTTTGAACATCATGTCTTTTGTATGAAAGCAATCATTGACAGCTCGTTGTAGAAACAGATTGAGATCAATACAACCCGTTTCAACAGATGCGAGTTGGTGTCGAGGTAAGACACTAGACTTGTACTCCGAAGATTGGTGGTTCAAATCTGGGTCAGGCGGAAAGGTTTATTTTAACTTTTTTTTTTTATGTCAAATCAAAACATGCAACGTTGAATTCAAGTGCTGTTACCTTGAATTTGTCAAGATTAAACAGTAGTGCGAAACCAAGTGCAGAACTATTGATAGCATGGTGCTTATTTTTTACCGTGTAGGAATACAACGCAATTGTGAGATTTTTTGTCCATTTTTCGAAAATTTGGCAATGGTGTAACCTCTTTTGTAAGGCTGGTTTGTTGCTGAACAATGTATTTCTTAATAGTTATTTTGACCTTCTTTGGATTAACTGCTCGGGTGATATATCTATGTTGAATTAGGATTTTATAAAATACCTGTTCAGCTTTTAATCATCGTCATGTTAAGCGTAGAAACAGCTGAAGTGCGAAGCAACCAAAACGTTTGTTCGTCTCCTGTACATCTGTTTACACAAATATATTTGTTTGGTGGAATATTGGCTCTTTAATAGAAGGAAAAATGACTTGTTCAACTCATTAGTAAAACAATCTTGACAAGTTGACAGAGATTCTTTGGAAAAGTTGAATAAGTGTTGATTCTACTATTATTCATTCCAATGAAAAATGTTGAACATTGACTTAAATTTGAATCTAAATAGCATCTTCTCAGCTCTTTATAGGCCATTTATTTCAGCTGTCACCATTATTCAACAATAATTAAATATGTATGTTTATTTGTGATTCTGGACTTTTAGTTGGGTAACCACATTCATGTAATTATTGTTAAATTGTTATTTATACTTCGATAATTATTAAAAATGTTATGGTTAGTAACTTTTTCGATATCAATAACGTCGCAGATGATGATCACTATATTTGGAAAATTTAAATTATGATCTTTTTAAACCAATGTGATTCGAACTTTACCCTCGTTGATCCATAGTCGCCTACATGTCTTAGATTTGGTATGAAAAACATTTTAAAATAACATGAAAAACACATAATATGTTTTGCTTGAATAGAAGCATACTCATTCGCATTTTTTCAAGTTTTACTGATCATGCTGGCTAACATTTTAAGTATAAGACACTGAAACTTTTGTACGATTTGTTGTTAATCAAATGTTCAATATTCTACTAAAGTGATGGCTACAACCTTTAGAAGCATTTAATCAGTCAATTGTTAAACTTCTTATGTGTTGTAGAACAAAAGCTACTATATTTGCATTTTCGAAGGTTTGTTCAGCTCTTACTAAAAACACAAACTACAAGGGGAACAGCAGCTTTTTTTATAAGCGGAAATTAATTTTATTAAATTATTTAATGATTCAACTTAAAATTTGTTCAGCAATGATTGCTGCTATGCAGCTTGTATTAAACACGTAAGTATCTTAAAAGCTACCAATTGTTCCTTGGGGAGGACCCATGATTTCCGCTTAGCTAGCCTTATTTCCTTGTTGTAGTCTGTCACCTTGTTACATATGTCAATGTTTTTTGAGGATAGAAACTGCCAAAGGGGCTCACCTCGAGGATTTATATTTGTACTTCCCCATACAGTGTGATGCGCATTCGCGTCACATCCGATGACAAGCGGAATGCCTCTCTTGGGCAGCCTGTTAGTTGAATTTTTGTTCGACTGAGTGGTATTTCGCCAAAGCGATATTTGAGGATAAAGTTGGATTTTGTTAGGTTCTCCATAGACGGCACATCAACCGTAAATATCCACTTGACATGGATATCGTTTGGTGTGCTTCTTTGAAAATACGCAACTAGAGGTTGTGATGTCGTTTTGGCTCTCGATGAGCGTTTTTATGCGCTCATCACAGTATTTCGCACTTTGGGGAAAGAACGCACGAATTGATTCTGGACGTTCAATTTTCTCCTCGTCCATTGCTTCCAACACGGCACCTTCCCAAGGGATGAGTGAAGGAGTTATTTCTTTCACCCAGTCTGCAGTCTCGAGATCCTTGCAGACAAGGACCACTTATCCAGACTTGTAGAGCAGGTTGCAGAATTTTGGTTTCATCGGCTCATTACGCTGTTTCTCCACTTTTAGCAGCAGGGCCTCCTGAAGAGCATCAAGCTGAGTCGTGGAAAGATGGGATGTGGGAGAGTGTTTCGGAACAACTCCGACCTTCCTACGATTGGTCATGCCTCTGTAGCTATGACCAGTAGCCTGGGACACGGTTATATGAAAAATTTAGATTCGCGCTCCAGTCCATTTTTTGGATTGTATTTAGGTCCCATAACAACTGTGCAAAATTTCAGCTCAATCGGAGAAACTATACTTTAGCGCCAGCCGTTCAAAGTTTGTATGGGATTTACTATGGGAAATCTTGCTTTTGCCAAAAAAAAATTGCCAGAGGTCGCCTATTGTCCTCTATAAAAATTCTGAACGCAGATCTCGATAGGTATTTCTGCGATGAACAACACTGCCGAAGCGCGCAAAGCAATCCGATGCGTGTGAAAAAAGTTATTAGGCGTATACTATTCGGAAATTTTGCCCAATTTAGTTGTTATTGTTATTCCTTTAGAAATACCTATCGAGGTCTGTGTTCAGCATTTTTATAGAGGTCAATAGGCGATCTCTGGCGATTTTTCCTTGCAAAAGTAAGTTTTCCCATAGTAAATCCCACACAAACTTTGAACGGCTGGCGCGTAAATAAAGTTTCACCTATCGAGCTGAAATTTTGCACAGTTGTTATGGGGCCTAAATGCAATCCAAAAAGTGGACTGGCCGTTTGGTTATCTCCGCTATTTTGGTGACCATCACGTGACTGCTGAGCCATTGGGCCATCGTGGTTGGATTGCTCAGCTCGATCTCTGGGATCCAGACGTTTCTTGGTTCGTTTCTGCTTGGGGACGTCCTCACTGGTAGTCGAGTTGTCTAGGTCCGTCCTGCCACGTTTAGAGGAAGCTAGCTCATCTTCGCCCTTCCCGAGTTGAATGAGGGCTTCGGATCGACTCACGCCGCTCTGCATCAGTGCTTTAAACTTCTTCCTTTGTCCTCTCGTGAGGTTTATTTTGGTCGTCTGTTGGTCATTCGCGTTGTTCGGATGACATGAAGGATCCGTTTTGGATTCAGATCCTGTTGGTTGAGATCCTGGGATGTTGATAACAACATTTATACCATCGTTCTTATCGTCGTCCATGTCCAGTTGGGTGTCCGGGTACGGATGGTTTGTTGAATTTTTATTGCTTACTTCGGTTGCGTCGGTAAGCATATCCTCCTGCGAACTTGCGAGTAATTGCTCTTCGGTTAGCTCAGTATTGCTCTGCACGTCCTCCACTACCATTTACTCCGCCTGAGAGAGACAGTCGACACCTTCAAGGTTGTTGTTGTTTTGATCTGTACTCATATTTGTTCCCACGAGTCTCTGGGGAAAAACGGTCCGCTGCATCATTGCCCCGCCGTAATGCAGTAAGGGCTACATACTGTGGAGTTCGCCCTGGTACAGCCCACGCTCCGTACGCGGTTGAACATCTTTTAAACCCCCTCAACCATTCATCCATCAGCACGGGTCGCATGACACCTTGGAATTGGGGTTACCTGACTGGTGGATTTCTACCAAAGACAAATTAAAGACCCCCATGTCCCTTGCAGTTGCCTAAAATTTTATGGTTCATAAGGTAATCTAGAATGCCGTGAAAAGTGTACTGCGATCTGTCAAACTTGGGTACCTTTTGCACTACCGAGGGACCAAATGCAGTACTAGAAGTGGTACCCAATCTGAGCCCAAGTGGGACGGACCTGTTTCTACCACTGGATCAGGCGATCCGTAGTATTATTCTTAGCCAGTTGAGTCAACCGCTACCGATAACTACACGGCTCTTTAGGCTGCTTGAAAAAGTTGTTGACATTGATGTTCGACAACTTATTTGGCCAACACAGCCTGAATCCACAGATATAAAACCAAACTATGCTAAAGGTGTCTGGGGTCGATTCCCGGTCGGTCAAGTTTTCTGTGCAATGGAAATTTTCATGATTTTCAAGGCAGCGTATCATCGTACCTGCCACATGATATATGAATGCAAAAATGGCAACTTCTCAGGTAATAACTGTAGAAGTGCTCATAAGAACACTAAGCTGAGAAGCAGGCTCTGTCGTAGTGGGGACATAGTGCCAAAAAGAAGAATGCAGTACATGCTCATAGTAATTTGAAAAGTGAACTTCATTAACAACTAGAATGAATTAAATGACAAACAATTTTCATCGACGATCCTTCAAGAACTTCCTGACAACATAGATTTTGAAATATACAAGCATAATTTGTTACCTAATGAAGATTTTTGTTATTCAGCATATGCTTAGAAAGTTTAAAGGTATAACTGCGTAAATTAGTGAATTTAACAGGAATTTGAAGTTTTCTAAGAACTTCCGGAAACATAGGTCCTAAGATTTATTAGCTTAACAACTGGCGGTTTCATTTATGCTTCTTTTGTGCTTATAAGAATGCTATAGTTTGGTATTCTTTATTGTGTGGTACTGAATGAACATTGTCATAGATCTTGTCATCCAACCCTGTTATGATGGTTGACAATCAAAAGCCTGTTGAAAGAACTCCGAGAATGTAACATCGGATCGGACATCAAACGATCTAGTAGGCATGGCACAACTTCGACGCCTCACTCCTTTAGTAATGTCAGAATGGAATGCAAGGTTCTTCGTGGTGCTCCCGCTTGCCAACAACGATTCTGAGCTTCACATTTATATTATAAGAGTAAGGTGGGGCAAAAGTTTAGTCTTAGTGGAATAATTAACATTCCCAGAAAAACTAAAAAAGATGGCAAGAACACAATGTAAATCTTTGCCCTACTTTCTACCATTTCTATGAACAAACTGTAGTCATAATAATTTAAAAGTCAATTATCTTAAGGAGCAGATCTGGAGAAATCTGGAGAACCAGATGTCCGCTCGCTGGTGGTGACCAAGCGGTCAAATTTTCAGCGTGTACAGTTGTCTGGTTCTTGAAATCTGTGCTCTTTAAAATTTTAAGTTTGGCTTCGATGAATCTTCGCCTTAATTTATCTTGATTTGATGGGGGGAAAAGTTCGATGACTAATACCTACAATATTAATATGTTTGCTTCAGGAATACTTTGGGGCTGTCCATTAATTACGTAAGACAACTTTGGCCGTTTTTGGACCCCCTCCTCCGTAGTAATATTGTTTGTATGAAGATTTAAAATAATTTGTATGACGCGTAAGAAAACTAAATTGCTTCTTTTTAGGTTATATTCTCACAGACACACTGATACTTCTGCAAAGCTGGTACTTCATGTACAGTAACACAAGCAAACTTCTTAACTGAAAAAATCAATTTGTTTCAAAATTGTTTTTGTTAATAAAAACCCATTGTTCTATTAGTTTTCCCAGGGGACTTCCTTAGCCGAGAGGTTAGAGTCCGCGGCTACAAAGCAAAGAGCAATTCTCGCTGAGAACGGCCCACTATTTACACTAGGTCATAGGTTCCCAAACTTTTCGAGTCCGCGACCCACCTAGCCGTCCGGCACATTCTTCGCGACCCACCAGGTGGAAAATGTAAAAAAAAACTAGTTTAACCAAGAGAAAAAGTTTTAAAACTTCTCAACTTTATCATGTTTGTGATTTTTTTCGGTAGTTAACAGCAATATTAAACAAATTTTTGCTGAGCTGAAAACTTTAGCGTTGAGTGTGCTGTTTATCACTGCACTTTCAGTGTCTGTAATAAAAATATTTTAACAAATACTTCACATTTCAGTTTTTGCTAATTAGGTGTATGTTTCATAAGTTTAACAAGTAGTATGTAAATCTCGACATCTGTCAAAACTCTTTGTACAGTAGCATAAATGCTAAAAAGTTCTCCGTTTTAACGCAAACATTTCCTTTATGAGTAAAAGGTTTGTTTTTAATAAAATAGTTTGGCAGCTGTTCTGTTCTGTCGATGACAGTTTCAATTTACTAACATCTTTCCAAGAAAATTTTGAAGCCACATCAAGTGTCTTCACCATTAATATCTAATGATTGTCAGGCAGTCTAAAAAAATGCTAAAATCTCGCATAACTTATGATCTTATAAAATTCATTGATAAGCGAGTGTGTAACTAGTTGTTTTTAAGCTAATAAATTGACCAATATAAAAATTATCACCACTGGAAGATAGAGAACGATCATTTCTCCATTGCAACATTGTTAAAAAAACGTTTTAAATTATTCGTTTACTCAGTAACTACAAGCTATACACTTGGTTACCAATGGCTTTTAAGACGAGATCATAAATTAAGCGAGAAATTATTAAATGAGATTTCAAATTTCAATTTAAAACCGTTTGCTTCAATTCGAGGAGACATTTGAAAAAATAGAAAAAAAATCTAAGAAAATTTATATGTATTAAGATTTTTTTCGCGACCCACCAGAGAGCATCTCACGACTCCCCTGGGGGTCGCGACCCACAGTTTGGGAAACTATGCACTAGGTCATTCAATTTGTTCAAATTTGTGCTTATTCGAAAGCTCTTGTCGAGTAAGTAAAGAAACTGCATTCGGTTGATCAAATTGTAAATAAAGAGTAAAGAAACTGCATTCGGTTGGTCAAGTTGAGCTCTTGTCGAGTAAGTAAAGAAACTGCATTCGGTTGGTCAAATTGATGGACCCCTCGGTAGTTATAATTGAAACAGTTTTTGAGGACCCCTCGATTTTTAACAATTCTTGGCTCACTCAAACTGCCATAACTCAGAAATTTTTTTCAACAACCCGTACACAATACGGCATGTCAGTGATAAATAATACCTCCACTATCGGTAGGGGGAGATCCCCCAGTACCGGACACTTAAGCCACTAAATTCATAATTCGAAAAATATTGATTTGATGGGCTCGTGTTAGTCATTTATGATAAATATTATCATTTTTATAGTGTACAAAAATAAATTTGAAAATATAAATATGAATTTTGACATAGAGTTTTGATGATGTATTTTAGTACCAAATTGATCGATCTTGAAAGGTGGCACCCAATACCGGACACGATCTGGAAATGTCTTGAATTCTGTAAATTTGAACATCATTGGATGTCTATACTATAGAAATAGTTTCAATTCAATGCATTTGCAACATTTACAAACATAATTTGAGTTTTTCTTAGTTTGCAAGATGCCTATCAAAAACCTCTTTCATATATGATGAAAACTAGCACATTTTACGATGTTGTTATGAATGTTCATTCTTCTTAATTTTATTGCATGTTTGATACCATGGTCGACGGAACCCATGAAAAATGAAAGTATTTTGAGACACTGATGCAATAATTACAAAGATATCATATAACAAATCAAGCTGTCCGAAACTGAGGGACAGGAGGTGCTTAACCAAAATTGTAATTTGTCCATATTTAGTTCAATTATGGTACAAAATACATTCATACTATCAAATTAGGATTATGTTCGATCATGCTTGCGGGATCCAAAGTATTTTTCCATATTCAAAATAATTACTAAATAGGCTCAAAATTAAGAAGATACGTCAATTTTTTAAAGATTTCCAAACCTTTCTACTTGTTTAAAAAGGGATGCATATTTCGAGGATGTGTTATTCTACGCAAACATTAGTCTACATAATAGCTTTCTTTTCTACTAACACACCATCTTGATTGGACCATGATTTCTCAATGTTTCGACTTTGTCCGGTATTGGGTGCTGTCCGGCACTGGGGGATCTCCCCCTACACTGTTCCTTTAGTTGCGGTATATTTTTAATTTGTGTTCCTATAGTTGCGGTATCCGTTATTTTCTTATGGGATCCTCCACTATAGGAACACTTTACCGCAACTATTGGTACAAGTAAGAAAGGTGTTGGCAATTTTAGTGAGATTTAAGGCTAAGTAGCCCGTCATTCGTTTTGGCAACAATAATGACTTTTCAGCTTGCTTTTCAAAGTGATAAAACTCAGTCTTGATAGTTTATATTGACTTGAAAAAGTATCACTGTACGCGCTAACATGCATAAAGTATGCTGATACTTTTTCAGCTGTGTGAGTCCAAAACCAACTGATTTTCTTTAATTCGAAATCGTGAGATGAATTAGCAACAATCATCAACGACGCGTACAAATTTCAATGACGGCCTACTTCGCCTTAATCAGTTTTAAAGCAATTTGAACGCTCTTTTGAACTAGGGTTTCAATGCTAGTAATGGACCCCTTAGTAGCTGAAATTCATTCTCGATGCTTTTCCGTAATGATTTCTCAGACGCATATACGTTTTGTGGAGTCTAATAACAAGTTCAATGTTTTTACTTCATAGTACGCCTATGAAACATACAAAATCATTCGATTTTTCCAGCGAAATATGCATTTGGAAAACTGTTGTCCGAATGCCTATTATGGACCCTCCCGGGGTCCATAATAGGAATGTTTCCAAATTTGACGTTTCCTATTATGGACCCTCCCTTTGATTCCCATGTAATCCGGCTCGCTGCCGACGTGCCTATTATGGACCCAACTGGAAATGCGTATTATGGACCCTCTTTACATTTACATTTACATTTACAAAACTATTCAAATATCTGTATTTATGCGTTTCAAACCAAATATTTTGCCTGAAACTGCTGACTAACAATGCAATCAAAGTTCCCCCGGTGGATTTTCATAGAAATAAGGTTGCTTTGAGTGTTATTTTTTTGTTTTTCAGTAGGGGGTCCGTAATACGCAAAGGGTCCATAACCGGCATCGACTCCCTATTCCGTGTATCAACAAGCCAATACGTCGATTGGCAGTGTCGGTTCTGTGTCCAATGTGATAAAACCAGTGAAAATGGCACTACTGCAACTATAGGAACACCCACAACTAAGGGAACACTTACCCTATAGCTATTTACGCTCGCTGTGATGTTTTTGAATTGTAAAAAAATATTTCCACAATGTTTTACGTGAGACATTATAAACACTGATGCTAGGAATCATCCAAAAATAACGTCCTTTCTTTGGGGGGGAGGAGGGGATCAATGGAAGTGTGACAGTGCATGTATCAGGTTTTGGAGGAAGCGTGAGAGAAGGAAGAGGGGGGTTTAGACCTTCTGAAAAACAATGGACGTCATATTTGGATCTCCCCCTACAAAGGGGAGGAGGGGCTTAAAGGATGTCAATGTAGGAGAACTCCCCACTAGTATGAAAATATAGTTTTATCTCGGTATCGAGCACATACTTTGTTGTTCTCAGTCTCGATACTTCATAGGGGTCACACGCAAATCATGTCACGCTCCAAATAGTGGTGGAGGTTAGGCAGAGCGTGACAAGCATTAAAAATCTTATATGGTATGTGGCTTTTGTCGACTCAGTTGATGAAGTGACAAAATTCGTCTAAGGTAATTAGCATTCAATATTACTTGAAGGATTTATGGGGTGTGACATGATTTGCGTGTTACCCCTATGAAGTATTTAGACTGAGAACAACATAATATGTGTGCCCGATATCAAAATGAGTGATCATTGTAAGAGAAAACTATATTTTTATTTTAGGGCTGTTTGGGGCACGTCAGGAGTTAATCATTAATGTTAACTTCCTTTTCCCGATAAGCCTAGATAGCCGCGTAGTGTCGGTAGCGGTTGTTTCAATTGGCTAAGAATTAACACTACGGACTGCCTGTTAGGTGGACTTTTCATGCTGCTTTAAGCTTACCGTGCCTAAGAATGAGTGGTTAAGGGGGTCTAAATAAAACCTAACCACAAACGGAGCCTATGGAGTATCAGGGCGCCCTCTGCAGTATTATGCCCTTCCTGTGCTACCCGGAGCAATGGTGCAGACCTTGTGTTTCTCCGAGATAATCGGCTGCCCTTCTTAAGTCTCAATAGTGATGGGTGATATGCAAAGGCGCGTGATCGGGTGGTGGCCGATCAATGAACGAATGTGCAAGTTAAGAATTAAAGGCCGATTCTTTAACTTCAGCATAATCAACGTGCATAGCCCTCACTCCGGAAGCACTGATGATGACAAGGACGCATTTTACGCGCAGCTCGAACGCAGGACCGCTGCCCAAGTCACGACGTCAAGATCATCATAGGAGATTTGAACGCTCAGGTTGGCCAGGAGGAGGAGTTCAGACCGACGCACAGTGCGTTGCTCCACAGACAAACAACCAATTTTAAGTTATTTTATCCGGCGATAATAAGCATCCACGATTGTTTATAGATACCATCCGTTACTTTCATACACATGTATGAAAATGAGTTGTTTGTGATAGAAAATCCGAAAATCTTGCAACACTATGTGGTCTCGGTTCATTCAGAAATTACACCAGAGCAAGTTTATGCTTAAAATTGTATATTTTGAATGTAGTTTCCAAGATTTTACTCAATTTTTTCAATTAAAAATTTAAAAATAAAAAAAAATGCGTTTTTTTGCATAATGGCGTATAAGTCACTTTTGCAGCTACGATTGAGAAGAGACATGTTTGCAAATAAGTGTTTACATCATTATGAGCAATAAAAGAACAAATTGCAAGGTTTTTCTTGGAAAATAATTAAATTGGCGTTTGGGACACTTTTGAGATTATGCGTATATTATATGTCATTTATGCAAATTGTAGCTCTTTTGACCAGAAGCCACTTTCCTTTCCATACTAGGGTGCTCAAATGGCTTGATCTTCCAGTTTTGATTTTTGTCCCGCATCTCCATACATTCAACGCACTGTGCGACCAGGTCCGTCCCACTCGGGCTCAGATTGTGTACCACTTCTAGTACTGCATTTGGTCCCTCGGTAGTGCAAAAGGTACCCAAATTTGACAGATCGCAGAACACTTTTCACGGCATTCTAGATTACCTTATGAGCCATAAAATTTGTGGCAACTGCAAGGAACATGGGGGTCTTTAATTTGTCTTTGGTGCGACGATTGGAAAGTTCAGCGCCCACCGGCTGACGAACGAGAACGGCCTACGACTGATAGATTTTACCGCCTCCAAGAACATGGCCATTCGTAGCACCTATTTCCAGCACAGCCTCCCGTATCGGTACACCTGGAGATCACCTCAGCAGACAGAATCGCAAATCGACCACGTTTTGATCGATGGATGGCACTTCTCCGACATAACCGATGTCAGAACCTATCGTGGCGCTAGCATTGACTCCGACTACTACCTGGTGATGGTGAAACTGCGCCCAAAACTATCCGTCATCAATGATGTACGGTACCGACGCCCGCCCCGGTACAATCTCGAGCGGCTGAAACAACCGGATGTCGCCAATGCATACGCGCAGCATCTTGAGGCAGCGTTGCCGGATGAGGGCGAGCTCGATAGGGCCCCTCTTGAGGACTGCTGGAGGACAGTCAAAGCAGCCATTAACGACGCTGCCGAAAGCGTTGTCGGATATGTGGAACGGAGCTCAAGAAACGATTGGTTTGACGAGGAGTGCCAGGAGGTTTTAGAGGAGAGCTGCAATGCTGCAGCATGGTACGCGGGCTGCAATGCTGCAATGCTGCAGCATGGTACGCGGCAAAACGTGGAACGGTACAGACTGAAGCGGAAACAGCAAACCCGCCTATTCCAGGACAAAAAGCGCCGCCTGGAAGAGGTGGAATGCCAAGAGATGGAGTTGCTGTACCGCTCTCAAGAAACGTGGAAGTTCTATCAGAAGCTCAACACATCCCGCAAAGGCTTCGTGCCGCGAGCTGAGATGTGCCGGGATAAGGATGGGAGCATCTTGACGGACGGACGCGAGGTGATCGAAAGGTGGAAGCAGCACAGCGAAGGCGATGGCTACGTCAGCACAGCGGACAGCGGAAACCAATCAGCTCCCACGATGGGGGAAGTTAAGGATGCCATTCAACAGCTCAAGAACAACAAGGCCGCTGGCAAGGATGGTATCGGAGCCGAACTCGTCAAGATGGGCCCGGACAGGTTAGCTGCATCGGCTGATAGTCAGAATCTGGGAAACGGAACAGCTACCGGAGGAGTGGAAGCAAGGCGTTATATGCCCTATCTACGAAAAGGGTGACAAACTGGAGTGTGAAAATTATCGTGCAATCACCATCCTAAACGCCGCCTGCAAAGTGCTATCCCAGATTCTCATCCGTCGTCTATCACCTATAGCAAACGAGTTCGTGGGAAGTTATCAAGCAGGTTTCATCGACGGCCGCTCGACAACGGACCAGATCTTTTCCGTGCGGCAAATCCTCCAGAAATGCCGTGAGTACCAGGTCCCTACGCACCATTTGTTCATCGATTTCAAGGCGGCATACGATAGTAACGACCGCGTAGAGCTATGGAAAATCATGGACGAGAACAGCTCTCCCGGGAAGCTCACAAGATTGATCAGAGCAACGATGGACGGTGTGCAAAACTGCGTGAACATCTCGGGCGAACACTCCAGTTCGTTCGAGTCTCGGCGGGGACTACGACAGGGCGACGGACTTTCGTGCCTGTTGTTCAATATTGCGCTTGAAGGTGTTATGCGGAGAGCCGGACTTAAAAGTCGTGTCTCGACGATTTTCACGAGATCCGGACAATTTGTGACAATTTGTTTGCTTCGCGGACTACATGGATATTATTGGGAGAAAATTTGAAACGGTGGCAGATTTGATCACCCGCCTGAAACGAGAAGCAACAAGAGTCGGGCTAATGGTGAATGCGTCGAAAACAAAGTACATGCTGGTTGGCGGAACTGAGCGCGACAGGGCCCGCCTAGGAAGCAGTGTTACGATAGACGGGGATACCTTCGAGGTGGTGGACGAGTTCGTCTACCTCGGATCCTTATTGACGGCTAACAACAATGTTAGTCGGGAAATACGAAGGCGCATCATCAGCGGAAGTCGTGCCTACAATGGGCTCCAGAGGAAACTGCGGTCAAGAAAGATTCACCCCCGCACCAAATGCACGATGTACAAAACGCTTATAAGACCGGTAGTCCTCTATGGGCATGAGGTGTGGACTATGCTCGAGGAGGACTTGCATGCTCTTGGGGTTTTCGAACGCCTGCCTCTGGAGCCGGCCTTCTGATACCTGAAAAAAGTATGTGTGTCCGATACCAAAATGTGTGATCATTGTAAAAGAAAACAATATTTTTATACTAGTGGTGGGTCTCCAATATTGAGAGTTCTGTTTGATCTTCCGACCTTGACGCTTGCTCCTGCGGAAGCGGGTGACGAGGGCAGGATCAAACATGTCGCGCGTCGGTCGAGTGAAGTGAAAAAGTTCCGCGATCGGTTAGTTTTGTTTGATCTTCTACCTTGACGTTTGCTCCTTGGCAGTGCGGCAAGAAAGCCCGAGCAGTCGTCAGTTGTTTTCCCTCTCGGGTCGTGCGCCTATTTTCTCTGAGTGCTTTTATATAGCCGAGCAAACGAGTTAAGCTGAAAGTGGATTGTTGCTGCTCAGTCAAGGATGAAGGATCAATTGGTGAGCTCGTTCCATGCTACTATTTCTAATCTTTAAAATATGTATGACTGCACATTTAATCGATACAATGGTAGGACGTAAATATGATTTTTCAATAAACTATGAATGGTTCGTCACTGTAAGTGTCGACATAAACTCTAATTCATGAATTATTTATGTTAATTTTTTTTTGTTTTCAAAACACACCTTTCTTTTTATCTTTATTTTTGTAATTAAAAAAAAAAATGAATGGTTCGTCACTCCAAGTGTAGACTTGTGAAAGGTTCACTTTATTCAATAAACTTTGGATGGTTTGCCACTGTAAGTGTCGGCATAAGAATAAGAGTGTTCTATGATGTTCCAGCCAATCGAGTTTTTTGTTTCTTTTCAAATAAGTAAAAAATATAATAACACATGCTCTCGTCCTGACAGCTGTAGGAATGTTACATTTAGGTATTTGTTCAACAATCTTTGAATGGTTCGTCACCTCAAGTGTCGGCATAATTTTCCTCTACATAGAAATTGTTCATATCAAATGAAAATATTATATTTCCATAAAAGCATATTTATATTTGACAAATAACTATTTATCATGGTCTAATCACTTATCAAAGTGAATCCTTTGACCCAACGATCCTCCCCATTAACAAACATCCCTCTCAGTAACCTTTGTGGAGATGCAGAGGCAATCACGGTCTCCAAATAGCAAAGGTTACACACTAACATTCCTTCCCTCAATCCCACCTGACTGCAAGGACGTGGCCGGCGCCGTTATTGACCTGGTCTAAATAGAGGCACTGAATTATGCACACTGAAGAAGATTATGGCCAATCCCAGCCGAACTTCTAGTTGATTCTTTGTGCATTTTCACTGACTTCGGTCAATCACGGAATAGCAACCATTGATATGTGTAGTCAGTCTAAGCTAGTGGTGGGTCTCCAATATTGCCACCCTTTCTTTCTTTGTAAACCCCCCCCCCCCCCCATTTATATTCCATCTTTTTCCGCAATTCCTAGGCCCGCATACCCCCTCTCTCACGACTAATTCTAATACCTGATACATGCACTGTCACACTTTCATTAAAACCCCTCTCCCCCTAATTATGGACATGATTATACACATGCAAAAATTGTCAATTGGCAAAGGGAGCTCTTATAACCGTGGGAATTGTACTCCCACTTCTAAGCACAATACGCCTTAGAATCTGACGGCACTAAATGACAATTCGAAGCTCAAACTTATAATTATTGAAACACGAACAACAATTATAATCAGTAAAGCGAATACTTATATGATATGGCCCATCACTTTGGTCCCTGTTTTATGGTGCGGAAAACGCAGTGGAAAACCCGCGTAGGTACATCCCACCCACTGTTTTTAGTTTGATTCATTGCTCTGTGCTTTTAACTGACTAACAATGACGCTTGCCGCTAGATTGGCTCGTGTGCTGGCTTGTTTGTTTTATCTATTGCAGGGATACTGGAAACGACTTCAAAATACTTTTGCGACGCATTATAGCCTAAAAGAAGGAGCGCGAGTAATCTTTTAATATTACATACAATATACATAAAAAGTAAAAGTACGTATATTTTATAGTGAGTGTTAAAAAGTTTTATATGTTTCTTGCCATATTCCTTGGGCCGAAACTCCTTGGCAGTAAAGCGATCGATATAAAATGTTTAGATTTCTTTCATTCGCCTTCTCGCGGCACATTATGTGAAAGTGCGTGTGCAGCCAGGACCGGCCCTAGAAGGATGTTTATTATGAGAAAATTATTCAACTGATTTTTTAACGACAGGCACTCATAGTACCGTTCTTTATTGATTTTTTTTGTCTGAGGTGAAGATCAATCCAAGCCCAGTCTCAAATTTCCAAGGGCACACATCTGGAGAACCAAATATTAATTTAAGCCGAAAATCAATCGATCAAGTTTTCAGCTTAAAAGGAACCAACCAGTTACAAGATCATCTCGTACCAGTTTACGAATGGCTTTTTCGTCTCGGTGCCCCAGTATTAGATGTCATTTGTGAATACAATTTTCGGGATAACTGTTAGTATCGATTTGCTGTTTTTCAATGTTTCCAGTTTATGTAGGCCACTACAATGGCGGCAATGAAACCATGTTTCCAAATTTTGCATGCTTCTCCCGTGAAAATCACCACGGCATTCTTCTCAGTTAGCTGATACCAGGATTGTGTCCAACTTCGTAACGTGGAGAACATCAGTGATTGTTACTTGCGTTTCACAGTTTTCCACAATACATTGATATGTTCCAGAGCCCTTTCCAGCAACACTAACTTCACTGCTATCTACTTACGTGACGGTTATATCTGAGCATGTCTTATATTGCTTGATTTTTTTTCTTGTTTCAGAATATATAATCCAAGATGTCATCGTAGTTGGCTTGTTACGTATCGTGAAACAATACATTGAGCTTTCTTCTTGTTACACGGTTCTTGCTTTAGGTTTGATTTTCCGTCGGGATTCTTCAACCTTGTGATAATATTGCAGTCGACAGTCTTTTTTGACATGACCAGGTTTTCCTCAGTTATGGCAAAGAAACTTCTTCTTCTTCTTGGCATTGACGTCCTCACTGGGACAGAGCCTACTTCTCAGCTTAGTGTTCTTATGAGCACTTCCACAATTATTAACTGAGAGCTTTCTTTGCCAAAGTTGCCATTTTTCGCAGTCGTATCTCGTGTGGCAGGTACGATGATACAATACGCCCAGGGAAGTCAAGAAATTTCCATTATGAAAAGATCCTGGACCGACCGGGAATCGAACCCGGACACCTTCAGCATGGCTTTGCTTAGTAGCCACGGACTCTAACCACTCGGCTAAGAAAGGCAAAGAATCTGCGTCTTCATATATCTGACTTGCACCAAAGATTATGCCCGTGACGGATATTTTCTACCAGGCTTTAGAAAATTTAGCGAACATTGACACAACAGGCCATAATTTTATCCTATGTATCCGCCTGCATTCATACAACACGCATGGCATTTATCGTTCGTGGAAGATAACGAGCCATGAACATAAACAAGACAGATACACGCCACCCACTGTTTGGCGCCGATCACTGTGTGTCAACACTTGTAACATTCGCTGACCCACTCTCATTCTGATCAAGAAACAGAGGCGAATATTTTTCATTTTGCGTGCTTTGTTTGCAACCAAAGGGATTTGCAATGATCGAATAGATTATAATTAGGTTGTTAAAGGCTGCATTACCAGAAAATATGAAAGTTATTACCCATTTTATGCAAAACATAAATCACCCGAATGGCTCGATACTGTTGCAGTCTGTGAGAGTTGCTGCTCTCTAACGCTCTCGTGCCACGTACCAAACGCGAGAGTGAATGTTTACATTCATAGGGCTCTTCGATTGCGATGTGCCACGAACTGTTTTTTTTATGTACCTATTTCTCGCACTTCTAGCAAAAGCTAGAAAAATTCATCACCCTGCATACCGGCGGATATTGCAGGGGAAGTTTCACACGCTGTCTTTGTCTGCGGGTTGCAGAGGTGGTCCGACAGTTCCAGTTTGGGGATGACGTCTGCACAGTGGGTGCCCTACATACCCGAAGCTCCTCTTCATTCTTCGTCGGCTAGCTTGTTAAGTGCCGAGGTCGGTCCAACGATTCCGGTTGGGGGATAACTTTCAGTTCATCGGCGCCTGTTCGTTGGCGCTCCGACGACCCGAAGCCAAGCACTGATCTTTACGCTTCATGTCGCTGCTCTACTCTCCACTTCTGCTGTAGTGCCGACATTATCTGCGTTACTGTCCTGTTCACCGCATTCCATTTATCCGCGTCGTTGCACATCCGTTGGATGACATTGTCAACATTTACATCGTCACCAAGAATGGCTGTCATCTCCTCTCGTTCCAGACCAAACCGCAGGCATGCAAAAAATATATGTTCCGCAGTTTCCTCCGTGTTGATGCATTCGGGACAGGATGAAGAACTTGTGTGACTGAATATGTGCAGATTGTCTGAAACAACTATGTCCAGACAAAAACTGCGTCAGATGAAAATTTACTTCACCATGTGGTCTTCTTATCCACATCGACAGACTTGGGATAAGACGACGTGTCCATCTGCCAGTCGTAGCTTGATCCGATTGGTGTTGCCATTTTCTGATGGTGTCAGCACGTACTCTTTCTCGAACTCCTCTTGTGTGGCGGTCCGTGTAGCACTCGCGATGTTCCTCGAGAAGAAGGCTGATAGGTATCATCCCTGCTATCACACAGGCTACCTCCGATGAAGTGGTGCGATACGAACTTGAAACCCGCGTATCCATCAACCTATACGTACTACTCAAACGAGATCGATTCTTTTCGGTCTTCAGTGCAGTCACCCATGCTGGACCTGCATATCTGATGATCAATGTTGTGACGCTCGCTAGCATCCGCTTCTTGCTGCTTTAAATCACAGAGTCATTTGCTATGATCCGGGATAACGCCGCTATCGCCTTCGCCGCTTTTTCACAGACATAATCGATATGTTTGTTGAAGTTAAGTCGATCGTCAATCATCACCCCCAGATGCTTAACTTCTCGCTTCGAGTGGATGATGCAATCATTAACCGTAATTGTTGCCTGTTGAATTACCTTACGATTGCTGACCATAACCACTTCAGTTTTGTGGTGGGCTATCGCCAGCTTTTTGTCCCGCATCTAATCTTCTACAGTCTCGATCGTCTCGGTGGCGAGTACCTCCACCTCTTCTCTTGATTCACCGACTACCAATAGCACCACGTCGTCCGCAAAGCCAACAATCTTTACGCCCCTGGAAAGATTCAATTTCAAGACACCATCGTACATAATATTCCACAGAATCAGGCCGAGAATAGAGCCCTGAGGAACGCCCGCCGTAATTTGAGTACTTTCTATTCCTTGGTCTGTATCGTATAACAGTAATCGGTTCTGAAAATAGCTCTTCAGAATCCGGCATATGTCAGGGTGGCCAGTGAAAAGTCAATTTCAAATTCCCGGTTTTCTCCCGGTTTTTTTCCGGAATTTCAAAATTATTCCCGGTTTCATTAAAAGCAAAACAAAACGGTTATAACGATTTTTTTACCGTTTTAAACGGTTTCAAGTACCAATTTTTCCGTACACCAAAGCATTACTATTAGGGTAAATTCGAACGCAGTGGAGGTAAAATTTCATTTCAAATTGAGGTCGGAGTAGAAAATTTCTTGACCAATTCTGTCGCAATTTTTTTTCTTTTTTTGACGGGAACAGCACACTTAAACGTGGAATTTAATACTTTCGTGAACACGTTTAGTTTCATTAAAAGTTTGACCAATGGTTGTATGATAATCTAGCCAACCTTAGAATAAACCACAATTTCAATTTCACCACAGTCTTGGCAGACAATTGTCGAAAATTTCGTTCATCAACATGAAAATTCATAAAGCATTCAAAACTATATGCTATGCTATATATATATATGCCCCCGAAAACATAGAAGTTTCTCTCAGGTCATTTATTTCTGACAAAATATTGTCATTGTTTCATTGACACCAAACGCGCCGCCAACTTTCAAATAGACCATCCAAATTGTCGCCAGCAAACAAATCAATGCAGGTGATGTGCTGTTATATTGGTAAGACTGGTGAAATGTCAAATTCGCAGCGGCTGGTTGCCTGGCGACGATTCGTCGCGTTCGATAAGGTGCAAAATTTACAATAACACAGATAGTTAGTTTCTAGAATAGATAAGACACAGACAGTCTGTGGATAAGAGTTCTATAATATCGTTTTTTTTAATATGTTGGGGCCTTCCTTAGCCGAGTGGTTAGAGTCCGCGGCTACAAAGCAAAGCCATGCTGAAGGAGTCTGGGTTCGATTCCCAGTCGGTCCACGATCTTTTCGTAATGCAAATTTCCTTGACTTCCCTGGGCATAGAGTATAATCGTACCTGCCACACGATATACGAATGCGAAAAAATGGCAACTTTGGCAAAGAAAGCTCTCAGTTAATAACTGTGTAAGTGCTCATGGAACACTAAGCTGAGAAGCAGGTGTCTTTGTCCCAATGAGGACGTAATGCCATGAAGAAGAAGAAGAAGAATATATTTTTCCATTATCAAACAGGAAGCGAATATCAAATCTTTTACCACGATCACAAGTTTCAATATTCCAAATATATTCGGAAAGATATTTTTCAAAATCCCAAAGAGAAGCGTTGTTATATTTAAATGTCAAATTCATAGAAACAATGTTTTTGAAAAGTTAGGTAAACTTTCCAATAAGATGATTCCTAAAAATGATTGTAATAATATTATCCAAAGAATGATTAAAACAAAATTTTAGCAATAAAACCTAAGTGGATGAACTTCTAGCTAAGATTCAAGGAAAGTTGTTTTAGCAAAGTTGGAGCATCGCAAATTGCAAGCTTGCTTAGAAAAAAGTAAAACCCTGACATTGTATTTTGTTACATGAAATGCTTTTTGAAACTTCATAAAAAAACGCCATTCGCAAGATTTTTCAATATTTTTTTTTTGGTAACATTTGTATAGATGTTATGTTTTCATATTGTATACCCTGACTTTATTGACTAGTCTGAGATTCAAATGTTTAATATTTAGTTAAAATCCACTAAACAGTTCCATAAGTACTAGTATGCAACAATTTCCCGGCGTTAATTGAAATTCCCGTATATTTCCCGGTTTTCTACCGGTGATTTGAAATTCCCGGCTTTTCCCGGTTTTCCCGATTTCCCGGTGCGCTGGTCACCCTGATATGTACTCAGGTACTCTCATGCTATGCATGACCGAGACCGAGAATACCATCTCCACAACCACTACGGGAAGGGTGTTTATTAGTGATAGCGGAAAAAAGATCTGGGAGTCACCTTTGGTTGATGATGCGATCCATTAATAAAGAGGAAAATACAACTTTTACCTAAAACCGTTTTGGCATTTTGTCTCGTGGGAACAGATATTTTATGATAGAAGACTAAGAAAATTCGTCGACATTCAAAATGTCGAACTATTCAAAGGTTATTTTTAGTAATGATAAGAAAAAAAAATCTATGTATAATTGAATTGTAATTAATAAGAATAATGGTGTATGCCGATACTGAAGTGATGCACCATCCAATTTTGTGGTCCTAGAAGCAGTAAGAGGCGTCTTCTGGCTGTCGTATCAACATCGCTACTAAGATACGGTACGCCAGCCTGGGGCGCGGCGCTACAGACCAAGCGGAATCGGGATAAGTTAAACAGACCGTTCCGACTCATCACCATGCGAGTGACACCTTGTCAGGTTACGGCTGCTTCAAGCAGTATCTGCATCGATTCGGCCATGCGTCTTCACCATTCTGTCCTGAGTGTATGGAGGTTGAAGAAACGCCAGAACATGTTGTCTTCGATTGCCCGAGGTTCAACATAGAATGAAAAACGGTGGTGACTGCTTTTGGTGAGTACTTTAGCGTAGAAGGTTTGGTCCACGGAATGATAAGCGATCCCGATCTTTGGAATATGATGACCAACATGGTGGTGCAAATAATGTCTGGCCTACAGCGCAACTGACGAGAAGAGCAACGAAACGAGACGCAGAGAGCAGCGCTTGACGTCGGGACACTGATGAACCGGAAGCCAAGCTCCCACCGGAATTGTCGAACTAACCTCGGCACTCGATAAGTCAATCTGTTGATGAGAGGAGACCATCGGGCGCGATCGGAGTAGGCTAGATCCTCCGTCGGAGACTAGACCGAGTAGAACGAGCGTAACGTAGTATCGGCAATGAGTCGTCAAGGCGCCCTCCAACCGGAATTGCAGAACCGACCCTGACACTTGGCAGATCACCATCGAGTCGGAGTAGGCTAAGTCCACCGTCGGGGACTAGCTGAGTAGATCACGAAACAGCACCGGCAAATCGCAGGATCGGCCTCGGCATCCGCCCTGATAGCATCGGTTCGGAAGATCTTCCGCCGCCGGGGAAATCTTCGTCGGAGTAGGATAGATCCACTGTCAGGGTCTATTCTGAGTAGTGCGAGCGTATCACCGGCTTGAGTCGTCGGAGCGCCAGTGAACCGGAAGCCATCCTCCAACCGGAATCTCTGGGCCGATTTCGGCACTCTACCAGCCAACAACGGAGTATGAACAACGCGTAATGTTACCGGTTTCGGGAGATATTTCTCCTTCGAGATTCTCTCCATCGGAGTAGGCTAGCTTCACCGTCGGGAACTAAGCCGAGTAGTATCGATACAGACGAACTGCCGGCTTTGGGTCGTCGGGGCGCTTGCGCACAGGAAGTCATCCCTCAACTGGAATCGCTAGACCGACCTCGGCATTCAACCGGTCCGCCCGTAGAGCATGACGAGCAGAAAAATGGATTCAAGCGCACCAACAAAACACAGCAGCATCCATTGAAAAATTCTAACATGGCGCAGGCGTGTGGTCGGCCCCAAAATGTGAGTGACGTTAAAGAGACAAGTTGCAGCCAGATCAAATAGAGCAAAAGGAGACGAAAAAGCGTAGAGGCATCAACCAGCCCTCTGCCTCCTGAAGTAATACCATGAGGTAGTTCCAGGAGGGCATCGGACTTGTAGCCGAAGCCAAAGAAAAGTGGCGTGGTACAGAGTTGTTTTTCATTTTTCTCTGTTAACGCACTCGAGACGTGCATCCGCAGTAATAGACCGTAATAGACCGTTAAGTGAGAACCACAGAGCCTAAACTCCATATGCTCCCCAGATAGCCGGGTTAGCTGAAAGTTTCTAGCTATGCTAGAAGTGCGAAAATTCTATATACAGTCGCCTCTTCTCATCTCGATATCGAAGGGACCATCGAGATAGGGAGAGATCGAGACAAAGAACATTTTTTTGATGAATACTAGATTAAAGAAAATTCCGTTGCCAAGAAAGTAATACACAAATAGACGTCATTGCGCGCTCCTAATTTGTTTTGAATCCCAAAACTTTGGTCTAGTAACCTTCGATTTGGTCATATCGACATACAGAGAGAAAATTGAGAACGAAGAATCAACAGAAACACATCGAGATATGGGGATATCGAGATAAGGAGGAAATCGAGATATGGAGATTGAAAATGTATGCAGACTGAAGGGACTTATGAAATCATCGACATAGGGAGAGATATCGAGATGTAGAACATCGAGATGTGGAGAGTCGACTGTATTAAAAAACATCCATGATAAAATTTGAAAAATAATTTAAAATCCCCAATCATTCTTCTTGATTTAATGCAGTTCGTTTTAAATTAGAGAAATTGGCACGAAAATTTTATAAAATAAACCCTATATTATTTTCAAGAACCTGTTTTGAAATTGTACGGTCAAAAAGCTTATGAATGCAGCAACCCGTAGTTGGGCAAAAAGAGATTTTTGTGCATGGATCAAACAACTGTTGAGTGATGTAAACAAAGAAAGACATTTTAATTCGTGGGAATAAACCCTATACCAGACAGAATCAGTTTCTTACCTCCATATTTTTCAAATGCTCTTTAACATCTCCTCCGTTTTTAGAATCTATGTCAATTTTGACCATTGGTCATTTCGATTCGGGAATATTTCGATATTTATCAGAGGACCGACGCGGAGCCAACCAAATATGGTTTTTAAAATGAAAAGCAATTTGGTGCAATCATTTTGTGTAATGAAAATTTATGTTTCTGATACTACTTTTTTTTAAACAACTCAACTGACTTATCATATATTTTTAGATAAGCCCTTAAATACCTGAAATATGGGCTAAACAATATTTTATTTTTCTCTGATAAATAGACTGAAAACAAAATGGCATTTTTTTTTACTTGATAAAAACATGTTTATTTACGTTGATTTGTATTAAAACTAATTACAGTGCAAGTAGTTACAATTCAATTTTCAACTCGTAGATAAAAACTAATTCTCCAACGTCTACTACATTATCACAATTCATGATAAAGGCGACATAATTGATGAATAGCTTCATAATCTCAAATTTTTGTCTGTTATTTATTCCATTCAGGATGGGATGAATTAGTTCTTCGTATGAGAATCTTCTACGATTATCGTCAACCGCTGCTAACACGCTCTGCAAATGCGACCACGCCGCAGCCACTCGCTGACATTGACTCAGTTTGTGTTCGATTGTCTCCGATCCCGTATTGCAGTGTGTGCACTGGTCACTGTCAACTCGTTGAATAGTGTGCCACAACGCCCTGTGCTCAACTTTCTCATTGACTAGCAAGTACCAACTGCTGCGCTGGGCGGATGTCAATTTTTTGCTGCCTATATTGAGCCACACGCTCTTCCAATTCACCGTCGGGTTGCGCAGCTCGACTCTCGGTCGTTCAATCTGCCCAATGTAGAAGCGATGTATTTGATCGGAGGAAGGGTTTTGGTGGATATGAGGAGGCAAACGGGGGAATGTTTGCAGGATTATCTTAAGACAAGGAAGGTATGAAGGAGGACGAGGATTTGCTTGGGTGAGAAAGGATTGATAAAAAGGAATGGAGCCGATATCCTGGATGTGGCGGTTGATGAGCAAAGCTTTCGCTTTAATTGCCGGCAGATGCAGCCTCAATCCTCCTTGATCTCTTGGCCTTGCCAATTGCTGCATTGGAACTCGAGCTGGTTGTCTTCTCCACAAAAAGCTCCCCATGGTAGCAGTAATCTTGGCCGTGTGGATATTGTTGAGAACAGATAGATAGATACCATACTTTGGATGTGATGAAAGTGTTCAAAAGGATCACTTTTTGGTGTAGGGTGAGGGTACGCAACGAATGGAGCCAAATTTGGTGCGCAATTTTGCCTATGAGGGTATCCCAGTTCAGAGTGATCATTCGCCGAACAGAATTGGCAAATCGCACACCCAAAACTTTGATGTCAGCCTCCGTTCTAAGCCAATCCACATGAATCGGGTTCCCATTCACGAAGCCCACATCGATTGATGTAGTTTTACGTAGATTCAATATTGCTCCCGATATTCTCCCGAAACGATTGAACAAGTCACGCATAGCACACACTTAGAAAATATCACCGACTCCGGTAATTTTTTTACCGAA